>NC_056626.2:371495081-371795081 GCF_002870075.4 Lactuca sativa
TATGTAAACTTTTCCATAATTGCCATATGACTATCCATTCTTAACATAATCCTATCTATTCAGAATTATATCAATATCATCCATTCATTACTATACTTCCAACTATCCATAAGCAACCAATCCTTAGTGAACCTTAGATTGTCCTTGATAGTTGTTTAACGACTTTTAGTCATATGTAGTTCTAGTCCTTTTTCCCTCTTAATACCCTAGGCATTTGGAAAATTAGAACACATAAATATTATAACATATGTAATCGAACCTATACCCGAAGCATACGGGATACAATTCATAATGTCTTACATAAACACCTGATACTTAACCAGTCTCTTACTGTAACATTTGTATATTCCATGTTCTCACAATTCGAACTATGAAGAGGGATGCCATAATCATAATCGAATTTTGAGAATGCAATGACCATTTCCATATATAGAATTTCCTAATGTTGAATCTTTTCAACATAACATTCATTTATGTCTTTGACTAAAGTTGATTAAAAACTCAATCTAAGCTTTTAGAATTGAAAAATGAAGTATAAGTTCCTCTCCCTTAATTATAGCAAAACAAATTTTCAACCCTACAACTTTGCGAATTGAAACTTTGTTTTCTAAAATTAACATTGCTAACTTGCAACACTTACCATAATAATTATCCTCCCACTATCATAATAATTATTATCTTACTAGCATAACATTTATGCCCCCACTAGCATTGACATGTATCCAAAATCAACTGGACTTCTAGAAATCAATACTTATTGACTTTCTTACCTCAGTTCAGATGTCTGATATGAGATGCTTCGATAAGCCTTTATGTAAGCTTCTCAAAGTCATACACCTTTCCTTAGATAGCTCATATGTGTGTCTAAACTATTTCAAAACTTACAACAATAAGTTCTGAATGTTTGGACCTTTTGCCATTTCTCACAGTTCGAACTATGAAGAGGTATGCCTTAATTATAATCGAATTTGAGAATGCAAATATCACAAATGCTATATCCTTAAAATCTACTTAGTGAAAGCGTTTCTTCACAATCATTTTCATGAGTTGGAGAGAAACCTTATGACACTTAGATTTTTAATGGTGTATGTGTTCCTATCCATGTGAATTTGCCATAACCATAATCTGAAGACAAGGTTAGTGACAAATACAAACTCACATGGACTAAACTTATCTAATCTTAATTCCTTGCCTCCTGTCAGCACAAGAGCCTACCATTTCTTGTAGGTTGTAATGCAAACAATTGAGAACTCATAGAACTCACATGCAGAGTTAACCAACTGGAATGGGCATAAAAATAAGAATATGTCAAACACGATAGGTTACAAAGCTCAAGTCGTGTTCTAGTGATTAACAATAGTTTGACTCTTGATTAGTTCTTAAAACTTTCCAAGATCTTTAAGACACCCACTGACCTCATGACATATAAGTTTCTCTCTGTCAAGAAATATTGCTTGACAAACAAATATTCAAGAGTTAGTGCGATTTCTTATCAAGACAAACACTTTTGACAATTGCTCTTAGTTGATCTTTGTTTTATCCAAAACATTACAACTTACCAATTTCAAATGTACAAGAGTAGAACACATTTTACTCTACATTTGTTGATATGTCACATAATATACAATCTTGGAGGATGACTCTAAGATTTGATTTTGGAACAAAGTATGATTCATCTTAATTGGTTTAACCATTTCAACAGTTCCTGATTCCTCTTCTTAGCCAAACAAATGCAGTAAGGTGTCCTTAGAGGATTAAATTGTGATACCGTTTTCATAATCATTAAGATGAGCATACAACACGACACTCAAGTACTCTCCCATCTTTTCAGATTGGAGAAGCTTTTATCTTTCTGCCGACTTTGATTCTTCTTATTCATTCTGCTATACATTGAGAGTTTTCAATGACTCAGAATTATACTTAATCTTGTATGCATAACCATTTTTACTAACTTTAGTAAACCACAATGAATAGTTTTATCATTCTTTGTGGTGGACCTGACCAATGCACAACCAAGTGTACTTGATCCCCTAGTCCTTCACTTGACTCACATATACATGTGAATAAGGAATTAGTCTTAATTTCCCAAAGAATAAGGTTCTCATTCATCATACAATACAAGTTGCATGATCCAAGTTACTGTCCAAATGAAACTTGCGTGATGAGAATCTTTCCTTATTTGGTAAATTTGACACTATCACAAATGAAAGAATCAAGTCCATATTGCTAAAAATACAAACATCAATTTTCACATATGCCATTGCAAGGAAAAATAAAAGAAGATAAAATCAAAATTTTTCTTTATTTATAAACATTGTGCGAATTTTTTTTCCTTACAATGCAATTACAAATGAAAACTATGTTATTACAAATTTCTAAGAAATCTACCATAACTCTTAAGCAGCAACTTAAAATCCGATCATCGAACCATGCGATCGAAATTCATCTCTTCACGATCAGACTCAACATGCCTTTCCTTTAAGCTTCCTTTGATCCTACAAAACATCAAAATGTAATCATATCACATCATGTATTAAGAATCTACTAAAAGGAACTTAATAGAGTTAGATAGAGGACTTACCTGAAGCAAAGTTAAACCTTTTTGATTCTTCCTTCTCTTAGATCTTTCAGGTAGTCTGGGCAGCTTCGATTCTAATGTCCCTTCTTATGGCAGTAGAAACAATTGGCTTCTTTTGCATTGGCACATGAGACAATCCCAGAACCGGCCTTTCTCTTGTGATCAAAGCTTTTGATCATCGCCAATTCCTTTCCTTTAGGAGAAGGACTCATTTCTGGACTATTGATGTCATTTCCCATGTTCATGGGAGCTTCGGAAGTAGATCTTCCAATCATGTTTGCTTGATCATTACGCCAAATCATTGTTAATTCAACAACAATTAGCAAATAGGCAAGATCAATAAGGGCCATGTCGTGATCTGTCACATAGTAGTCTTTAACGAGCTCACTATATGCTACGGGAAGTGACTAAAGAACCAAGTTAATAGCCAACTTCCTCAAGAACATGACACACAACATTCCCAGCCTGTCAATATGCAGCTTCATGTCCAAGACATGAGCACATATAGACTTTCCATAGTGATGATTCATTGCTAGTAGGGCTTGAGTGACCTTGAAATTTTCAAGTCTTCGAGCTTGTGGGTTAAGGAGAATAATTGGAGGAGGCGGAGGAAGTGACATATGATACTATGGAATATCATCTTCATGTAGAAAGCCTTTTTCAATAGATTCGGGAAGACCATAGTTGTTTGACCTAGACATCTATAAATGGAGAAATTTAAGTTAGTTTATTTAAGTCCTTAATATAACACCCAAAGTGAAATAATAAGGCTAGGACCCAACACAATATTCTACAATTGCGAAGAGGGATGCCGTAATCCAATTGTAAAATATTTGAAGGTAGGTAAATGATGATTTACCAATTTCCACCATGAAAAATGAAATAGATTATTAAGTTTTAATTGGATTTGAAATTCCTAGATCCTCTGAGATTCAGTGAACTTTTCAATGACATGTTTAAATCTCGATTGTGCCCTTTTAGTATGTGACTGGGATGCCCAGGATCACAAACAAGCTGTTAATAACCATTAAAATTAGCTTGGTACACCCAATGTGTGACATCCCCAAAATCTCGGCCATAAAAGACCGATTTTCATTTATGCTTTTAAATAATTTCAGAGTAAATCCTTTTGATTTGAAAGAGTTGCGGAATTTGTTCCCAAAACAAAACATGATAAAATAATATTTATCAAAGCATTTCATCAAGAGATGCATTTCATTATATAATCAAAACTCGGGATGTCATGTTCCGATACAGACCATAAAGCATAAACGATAAACATTACAAGTCATTCAACAAATATATACATATACAGACTTGTAAACAAAACAACAAGATGATCCATCCATCTTACGCCCTTGTGCCACTTCCTGTAATACAAATAGAACTGAGTGGGTCAGGCTTGGGAGCCTGGTGAGCATATAGGGTTTTCAACCCACAATAAATAAGTTATATTTAATTTCACCAACCAATCACTATCCTGATTACCCATTCCCGTTATCCTCACTTTATGTCCCTAAAACAACAACTATCTCAAGGGACCTAATCTAGGATTTTCATCAGGACGGACATCACTGCTAAGGGGTTTCCTCAACAATAGATATCCTAAAGGCAACCATGAGGGGGATAGAGTACACCGGTGAACACATCGTTCACAACACCTACAGGTTATGAACCTGCTAGCGTTCCACTGGACTGTCTAGAAAGAGTCCGTGGTCGTTATCCATACTCCGCTGAATAACTAGATCAACAACAACAACAACATCGAGGCCTCTCATCTGTTTATTACACACCAACTATCTACCCATATTCTACCCAACATAATAGTAGATAAGAATATATTTTCATACATAGTTTAAAACCTATATATCATTTTCATTCAATATATATATTCCATATAACAGATGAGGCATACCACATAACACATATTTCATAGAAAGCAATTCAGATCTATGAGATGGAATAAGGTGAATATCCATTCACGCATACAATCACAAAATATACACATAGCAAGTATAGCGCATAAAATACTTCATAGTTACTTGTTAGAAGAAAGTAACTGCACCCACACACATATAAACCACAATTTACTTAATACACTCAAACCGCACTTGTATTATTATCGTGTTTATGAAAGGTAGTATACACTCACTTGATCAGAAGACGATCAGACAGCACTACGACTTGCAGAAGTAGTGATCCTCAGCAGATCTGGAAGATCTCTACAAAAATCAAACTTCTCGCGGGCAGAGCTTCGGCTCGGGAACCACACTTCTCGGGATCTTCGGGATCTCGGGACTTGCCTCGGGGCTCGAGAATAATATCGGGGCTTCGGGGTATTTCTGGCACGCAAATCGAGGTAAAACGGGAGAGAGAAGAGAGAAAATAGCAACCATAAACGGCTGGCCCTTCAAATCTATTTATAGGGCAAATTTGGCCCTTGCCACGTCGTGGCAACCTTTTTCCACATCGTGGGCTTGGTCGTCACTGCATGCGTCATCCCAAGTTGCATCTGGGGGCCTTCCGGAGGTGACAGGACACTTGCCACGTCGTGGCACTGCTTGCCACGTCGTGGCATCTGACAGTTTTGGGGTTTCGCGCCCCGAACTTCAGAAATTCATAACTTTCGCATACGAACTCCGTTTTCGACGTTCTTTATATCACCACGAAGGTGAGATTATGCTCTACAACTCTCGTTTAGACTCCATTGGCTAATTGTGACTTTATTTTTAATATATTATAAGTATATTACTTATATATTATCTTTAGTAGGCCGGGACAGGAAAACTCCGTTCGAAATTCATAACTCCGTCATCTGAACTCCGATTCCGTCCGTCTTTCCGTCGTTGCACTACTATCGATGAGATCTTCAATTCTCATTTAGATCACTAAGGATAGTTATCTATCTACCTTAAATTCACTATTTACATCGCGCTAGGTCGTGCCGGTTCTGTCGCGAAACTTCGACAGGTCATAACTTCTTCGTTATAACTCGGATTTCGGCATTCCTTATATATTCGGAAACCTCATTTCGACCACTACAACTTTATGTAAAGATATCGGACTTATCCCATACTTTACTTTTGACGCTTATTTTTATTCTTAATTAACCAAACCACATAATTAAGCAATTAGGCACAAAACACATAATACTCAAATAATATACTTCTATTATTTCAAAACGGGTTACAAAAGTTAACCTAGACTATTACATTGCTAAAAACGGCAAGCCCGGAAACACAGGCGTTACACAATGTTACAGATCACTTAATCAATGTGCCGATTAACCACACACGCTCCATTGATCTATGATTAACATCAAGCTACCATTTGCCACACATTGTCAGTCCCATATTAATGTGCGGGTTATCCACACACGCTCCACTAATGACTTAACAAGGTGCAAAGTGAAATTTTATGGATGAGCACCTTTTTCACATTTTTCCTAAAGTAACTAAGTTTGGGAATTTAATAAAAGTTTAGTTACTTTATTTTTATCATTATACTTTTAATGAGGGAGAATTAATGTCCTATCCTACCCATTCGGCTAATGACCGTCCACCAGTCAAGGAAGCAGTGGGTAAGAGTGGACACCCATTAAACTGTCATTTTATAGGCAGTAACCTTATACCCCCTTATAGACCAACTTCGTGAATGAGGCCTACTAACGGTAAGACTGACTTGTATTATATATATATATATATATATATATATATATATATATATATATATATATATATATATATATATATATATATATAACTTGAGGGAAAGTTTTGAAACTAGTCAAAACTTTTCAATTCTATAACTTAGTAGTTTAATGTTGGTTTTCCATAACTTGAGGACTACTTATGGAATTCATAAAAAACATTTATGATAAGACTTTTCATGTTCCATAACTTGATGACAAGTTATGGAACACTTGAAAATACCTGGATCAATTCTAACAAGGAAAAATCATCATATAATATCCTATTTATCTAATCTAACTCATATAGCGAGACAATTCATATCAAATAATACAAATAATTAACCTATTATCTTAATATTTGACAATTGTCTTTTATTTCCATAACTTATGAGTTTAATGCCATTTTAATGTATGAGACTTTTCATTTTCCATAACTTGAGAACAAGTTATGGAGGTCATTGAAATTCATTTAGATCATTTTTTCTAACAACTAAAATAATCACATAATATATGATCTAACTAAACTAATAATCAAGATAATTTCAAGTCAACAATTTGAAAGCAATTTTGTTTATCATATAAAAACAACAATTATTTTAAATTTTTGACAATTATCTTGTAGTTGGATGAATACAAGCACTACCATATCATAAAAAACATTTCCAATGATCCAAAACAGTTTGTGGTAGTGTTCCCAATCCAAACCATGCCAAGTAACTCGAAATTATGAAAACAGAGCCTTCAACTCATCAAGTGCATGAACTGGACTCGGCGAGTTGCTCTATTACTTAGTGGACACGTCGAGTCTGTTCATGGACACCAGTCAGAGGACAAAATTTCGAATTTCTTAGCTTTGAAAAACTAGTAGGCATCAATTATAATAGAAAACAATCCTAGGCTCTGATACCAATGTTGGATTTTTGAGCACTATAACAATCCTATGATGCACAGGAAACCCTAAATGTTTTGGATCTATGTTTTTTCTAATTATACATGTATATTTTCATTTTTCCAAAGCAATTTCCTAACTAGCATATAAATTGTCAACTGAACAATACAACTAGTTAGATGACTTACCCTTAGAAGGAATTGTAGTTCTTGACGTTTTAAAGCTTGAGCACCCCATGTGTGATGCCTCTAATGGTTCACAAACGCCATATGCAAGAGGACTCTTGAGAGAATAGGCTAGCAAGCTCAAAATCGTTTATCACTCTCTTGGAATGATTGTGCACCCGATTTTGGCTCTAGGGGACTCTATTTATAGTGTGACAGATGATAGGGTTACACTTTGTAAACCCTGATGACCTTTCATATACTTAGGCTCCATGGGTTAACCTCCATGGACTATCCATGGATTATCTCATTGGTTTAGCCTATCCTAAATAACCATGGATCATTAGCCCACACTGTTAGATTCATTAGTTTACACAATAAATCCCCATATATTTAGTTACTCTCTTTTGATCACTAAATTAATTCCAACTTAATTCTTGATCAATACTAATTAAATAATATGATTTCATATTAATATATTATGCTTTTAATATATTAATAAATCATAAATAACCTTACTCTCAAAAGTCCATCCTATAAAATTGCGTTGATCAAGGCAACCCAAAAGGACCATGCTACAATCGGGTCAAGTACATCCCAGTTATAGTTATGGGCTTAGACACAAAATCCAACAAGACTATCAATTTTGTAGCATATCAGGTGTTAAACAAGTGGACAAGTAAGATTGAAGAAACTTTTAATCTCACTTTTCATGATTACTATGTTAAGCGTGTCAAAAAGACATTGAAAAAAATCCAATTCTCTCAGAAACGAATGATGAGTCACATATTGATAATTCTTTTGATGTTGGTTATGATTTAAATTTTGGTGTTCTTGATAGGGCAATTGATGCATAACTCAATGTTTACGATAATCAGATTCCTGAAGCAACAAAACATTCTGATGATTCGGCAATAACTCAAGACGAAGTTGATTTACACTCTACCACAAACTCGCCAACACACGTCGAAAATCACCAAGGGTTGCAAGGTGACAAAGTGGAGGGGGAGAACTTTAATTTTCAGGATGATGTTCCGTGGGAGCATACTTGTTCGACTATTTAGGGAGAACATCAACATAGTACTTCAATTGTCGAGGGTGAGCATCTAAGTATCAATTCGCTTGTCGAGGGGGAGCATAATGGATTTATACCTACTTGTTGGGTCTATTAGATTGCGTCATGGGGTCGGTCCTTAGCCCAGTTTTGATTGCCGGTATTGGGCATGTCTAACCGTGCATGTTTTTGTACTAGGGTTTAGTATATAAGCTGCATGAATGCAGTCTTAGTTGTTATCGCTTTTACTGTTTATTTTCTCTGAGTTTTGTAAGCCCTAGCCCGCCTCTACAGCAGATGTTCTTTATCGAGCTCTGCTGAGGCATGACTTTATTTTGAATCATAAGCATACATTTGATTCTATTCTGTGTTCATTCTCTTATTGTTTCCGACTTGTTTGATTTCCATAATCATACCTGTGAAAGATCTAATCGATCTAGAGTTTAATTCTCATCAAATAGTATCAGAGAAGGAGACTGTGTAATTCACACACATCTCTTCTGTCGAAGAAGTTATTAGGGTTTTTAATTCCGCATTGATTGATATTAATTGAGCTGTCACTCTATATTGACGTATCTCATTAATTGTTGATCTAACCCTAACGATATATTACAAGTCTGATCTTTTATAGGTTATCGATCAAAAGTCTTTACAATGTCCATGGATGATTCACAAACCAATCCGATCAATATCTCCAACAGCATAGGGTCAACGACAAGAATACCAATCTTGTATACACAAGACTATGAAGTTTGGACGCATCACTTTGAAGATTACGTGATTGGATCGGAGGATAATGGATACTTAATCTGGGAAGCGATTACTATAGACCCATTTGCTCGCTCAAGCACTTCTAAGATTGTCAAAACATAAAAAGAGTACAATCAGCTTGTTAACGATGTCAAAGATATTCCTCAGGATGAAAAGGAAAAGTTTCAATGCAACATCAAAGCCTTGAGGATGATATGGTTTGAGTTGCAGTCAGATACGTTTCGTTTGGTAAGCTCATGTGCCACGGCTAAAGATATCTGGGATAGATTAAAAGAATTGTATTCCATTGACGAAGATTTGGAACATTCAATCCAAACTCTCTTGCTGTCTGAATTTGGTGACTTTAAGCAGAAGCCTGAAGAGAAACTTATTCAAGATTTTGATCGCTTCAATCATCTTTTAAGTAAGATGATAATGCATGGGATTGAAAGGAAAGTTATCGAACAAAAGGTTACTTTCATGAATGGCCTTAGACCCGAATGGATGGCTGTTGTATCAACAGTTAAAGCTCATGAACAGTTCAAGTCATATTCTCTGGCAAAACTACTAGCTATTTTGAAATCCCATGAGAGTGCACTGTCTAAGAAAACGAATGTGGTTTCCAGTCTAGGTTCTTTAGCTCTTGTCTCTAAAGGAAAGAGTTCGATTGAAGAAGAAGAGGAATTGGATCTTGAAAATTATGATCTAATCGGTGAAGAATATGCCATGATGGTGTCCAATCCCAGAAAATTCATTAAGAAGAAATTCCCAGCCAACAAGAACTGAAACTGGCAGTGTAGTTACAACGCTGAAAAGATCAAGGAGGAACCGAAGATGGGGTCAAAGTCTGAAGAGTCAATGAAGGAAGCAAAAGTTGGAGGAGACTCAGGATTCGACTGCCATTACTGTGGAGGCAAGAATCATTTTGCTAAAGATTCTATGCTGAGAAAGAAAGAAGAGAAGACAAATGAAGAAGATGAGGAAGCGAGCCTCCTGAGAAGACTGGAGGAAATCAAGAAAAGAAAGTATGTTGCTAACAATACTACTATGAAGACTTTAATTGTGCAGGATACAAACAACAATGATGAATTTAGCGGTGTGGAGGTCTGGTCCACAGATTCTGAGGATGATGAAGTCAGGAAGCCCACTCATGGGAAGGCTATGCTGGCAAAAGAAGAACGTTTAATAGGAAGACGCTTTGTAGTAACCGAAGGTGTGTCCCAAATGAGGGGATACACAACCGACGGGGGAGTTGAAGACGAAAGGGAGCGAGAGGACAAGTGTTTCGCTGCCAAACTTGTTAGTACTCAGATCAACGAATGTGATGAGTTGATTAAAAAGGTACAAAATATTCTTGCTGATCTAAAAATACCTGTTACTAATTATGAAAAGGAATTAAATAACTTAAAGTCAAAATTCTCGAGCATAAGTAGCAGTCTCACCTAAGCCCGTGTCACAAATTCTAACCGAACTGATCAAATCAGCAGGATTTCATCAAAGAGTGAGGAACGAAGGATGTGGATCGAGCAAAAGGAAAAGGAGTTAATTAGGTCTAAGGATGATTCTATTTATTTGCAAAGAGACAATCTTAAACTTCTTAAACAGTGAAATGTGTTTTGTTTAATTGCTAAAAGACTCTATTTTAACATCACACAGTTGCATCTTGATTGTGAAATAGGAAAGAAGATACATCGCATGATTTTACCCTTCCTTGAGTTAAAGGAGGATGAAATCGATGCTGAAGCCTACAAATGTGAAAGCGTTGTATCTTCTGACGAAGTTTCTCCAGCATATAAAATAGGTCTGGACAAAATAGAATCGTATATAAAGTCCAAAGACCACAAGGACATGCTCAAAAATCTGTTAGATGAAAATGATAGACTGGAATTAAGAACCGAAACTGTCAAAAATTTGACTCTTTGAATGCCAAATTAAGTTATGAAAATAAAATTGATGTTGAAAACGCATCTGAACTTAATGAGGATGTTGATCTGAGTGAAATCTCTGTAGAAGATTTGGTGAACTGTTCTGAATTTGTCAAAAACGAACCTAAGTCATGCACAAACCTAATTTCTTAAAACTCTGTTGAGTTTGCTCGCTCCTCTACTGACAAAACCAAAGTTCTCAAAGCTAAAGTTGTTGTGTACCAGAAGGTACAAACCACTCCAAATGAAGTCTAAACAGTACCAGGTGTCACTCCACAACAAACTACAGAGTTAACAGCTATGGTAGAAGAAGACAATGTTGGCGGATGTGATGAATTTTTCTAGTCGGCTCCAATAGACAATGCTGATGAGACGAAGGGTCTATCTCAGAAAACTTCATGGAGAGTGAAAGGTAGATACATACCCGAACCATTAAATGAGCCAACAAGATATGATGTGTCGAGCACAAGTGGATCCGTAACACCATTGAGCGAACCTGTGCAAACCTCTAGTGAGACATCATTAGCAAAAAGTGAATGTTGTGCTCACACCTCGAAAAGAAAGGCCAACATTCATAGAAATCCAAAACAGGTGGCTGATAGAAAGCATCAAAGAAATCTGAGATACAAGAAGAATATCTCAGAAAGAAAACAGTTTTGGAATTCTCAAAATCCTGACTTTATAAGGATAGAAAGGAAGCACAAATCACAAGAGGAATCAAGGAACTGAAAGGGAAGTTTCGGTCCCACGTCGGGAATAAACCAAAAGAGTAGTTTCGGTCCTCACCACAATACCAATCGAAAGAATGGTTTCGGTCCCTCTACTGAAAGGAGCCGAAAAGATGGTTTCGGTCCTTCGTCCAATAGGAGCCAAAAGGGTGGTTTCGGTCCCTCGATCGAAAGGAACCGAAAGGAAAGTTTCGGTCCCCCATCCAATAACAACCGAAAGGAGAGTTTCGGTCTCTCATCCAATAACAACCGAAAGGATAGTTTCGGTCCCTCATCCAATAACAACCGAAAGAGCAGTTTCGATCCTTCACCCAATAGCAACCGAAAGAGCAGTTTCGGTCCTTCACCCAATAACAACCAAAAGAGCGGTTTCGGTCCTTCACCCAATAGCAACCAAAATAGCGGTTTCGGTCCCCATCCATACAAGTCCAATAAGAAAAATAGGGGATCCAAAGTCACTTCTGAATCTAACTGTTCCTATTCAAATTCTTGTCCTTCAATTACTTCAAAGGGAAAAGAAAAACTCTTTTCTGAAGATAACAATCTTCCAAAAGAGAATCAAAAGAATGCTAATGTCAACACTACAAACTCCAGTCCTACTAAATCAACTAAATTAAAGTTTTCACCATTAAAAGAAAAGATGAAACAACTTTAGTTAAACGCACATACATGGTTGATATTTCTCTTACTATTCCCTATCCTGTAAAAGGCTCACAAGGAGCCAAGAAACTTTGGGTTCCTAAATCTGCTTAATATTTTGCAGGTTCTTCATGACGAGCAGTTTGATGAAGAATGGTACATTGATAGTGGCTGCTCGCGTCACATGACAAGAAGGAAGGAAGAACCGAGGGAGTTTCGTTCTCTGAAAGATGGCGACATTGTAAAGTACGACAACAACTCATTTGGTATTATCAAAGGCTACGGAATGATCACTAATGGCGAGTTCTCTATAAGGAAAGTAGCTTATGTTGAAGGACTTCAACACAATATTATCAGTGTATCACAGCTGGTGGTTGGCACTGGATTGAAAGTATCATTCGACGATGAAGGCTCAGAGATTGTCGAGAAGAAAACAAACAACGTTCTACTGAAGTCAAAGCGCAAGGGGGAAATGTATCCTTTGAACCTCAACCCAATTCGAGGTAAACCAGCTGTGTGCTTACTCACAAAGGCTCACTCTGATGAAAGCTGGTTATGGCATAAAAGACTATCTCATCTGAATTTCAAGGATATCAACAAGATGGTCTTGGGTGATCATGTTCGAGGTCTTCCAGTTCTAAAATTAGATAAAGAACATCTTTGTGCGGCATGTGAAATAGGAAAGCAGAGTAGGCAGAGTAATCCTTCTATTATCAATACAATGGTGATAGAGCCATTGGAGTTACTACATATCAACCTGTGTGGTCCATCGTCCATTGAAAGCATTGGGGGGGAACAAATACATTCTGGTTATTGTGGATGATTTCTCAAGATTTACATGGGTATTCTTCCTCAAGGAAAAGTCTGAAGCCACTCCAAAGCTTAAGCTCATTATTAAACAGATAGAGACGCAACTAAGAAAAGTAGTTCGTAATATAAGGAGCGACAATGGCCTGGAATTCAAGAACAAAGATTTTGAAGATTTTCTTGCTGAAAAGGGGACGACTCATAATTTCTCATCCCCTTATACTCCACAGCAGAATGGCATTGTTGAAAGGCGAAACCGATCTTTGTGTGAAGCAGCTCGAACTATGCTATGCTTCGCGTCCTTACCTTTGTATTTCTGGGCTGATGCAATTGTTGTTGCATGTTATACTCAAAACATATCATATTTGAATAAGCGGTTCTCTATTACCCCTTACGAGATCTTAAACAATCGAAAACCAAATGTGAAATTCTTTCGTGTGTTCGGTTCAAGATGTTTTATTTTCAACTCCAAAGGGAGTCGAAACAAGTTCCACACTAAGGCTGATGAAGGAATTTTCTTAGGCTTCTCCCTGAACTCCAAGTCTTATAGAGTTCTTAATAAGCGCTCAAATAAAATTGAAGAAACATACTATGTCACCTTTGACAATAGTTATGTTAACAAGATGAAATCAACAGAAGGTGCATCGCAAGAGATCTTCCCAAAGAATGGTCAAGTTACTATCTCTATCTCGAATCTTTTCGACCAATTCATGCTTCTGTTTGATGAGCCTCAAAAAGCGATTGACTCTGAATCAAATGCAAAAGACAACAAAGTTGATAATCTGAAACAAGTCGTCGACGACGCTGCTCAAAAGATGGCTGATGATCAATCCGAAGAAACCGAAAGGGCAGAAGCAAGCGAACGTTCAAGTGACCGTCCTAATGTCCAGGGGGAGGGTCCAACTCCTCATCACGATCAAGGGTCTTCGTTCCAGGGGGAAAACTCATCGCCACATTCTTCAAGCTCTACTGAAATTCCAACCAAAGAAGGGGATACCAATACTGGTCCTGAACAGGAGTCATTCTTCGAGGGGGAGAACACCAATTTCGGTGATTATGACATTCTGTCCGAGCTAGAGGAAGAAATCAATGCCGAATTGGATCCTATCTATGGTCCAAATTTTCCTCCACTTATCAAATGGACCAAAGATCACCCTCAAAGTCAAATTATCGGGGAATCTTTAGAAAAAGTGTTAACTCGTTCTCAAATCAAAGCGAAACCGGCTGCACTCTGTTCTAAAGTCGAGTTTTGTATGTTCAACTCCTTTGTTTCCAAAGTTGAACCGAAGACTGTTAACTCGGCTCTTGATCATTCAGACTGGGTTCAAGACATGCAAGATGAATTAAATGAGTTTGAAAGAAACAAAGTATGGCGTCTTATTCCAACTCCAAAGGATGCTTCGGTTGTCGGTCTCAAATGGGTATTCAGAAACAAGATAGACAAGGAAGGGAATGTCATTCGTAACAAAGCGAGGCTGGTGGTCAAAGGATACTGCCAGGAAGAGGGCATTGAATATGATGAAACATTTGCTTCGGTTGCAAGATTAGAGTCTGTTCGTATCTTTCTTGCATATGCAGCTCACAAAAACTTTGAAGTCTATCAGATGGATGTCAAATGTGCCTTCCTCGACGGTGAACTTGAAGAAACCATATATGTTGGGCAACCACCAGGCTTCGTGGACGAGAAGTATCCAGATCATTGTTATGTCCTTGACAAAGCTGTATATGGCCTGAAACTGGCTCCCAGAGCATGGTATGAAATTGTCACTCGTTTCTTAAAAATGTCTAAATTCAAACAAGGTTCGGTTGACCCAACCTTCTTTCGTAAGCGAGTAGGTAACCACCTTATGATAGTCCAAATTTATGTTGATGACATCATCTTTGGCTCCACGAATCCTAGCTTAACAGCTGAATTCAGAAAGTTCATGGAAATTAAAGTTGAGATGAGCTTAATGGGTCCAATTAACTTCTTTCTTGGATTGAACATTAGACAGGGACCCGAAGGCATTTTTATTAATCAGTGAGTTAACACCAAGACTTTCTTAGCCAAATTTGGGATGATGGGAGACTCTAAAGTGAAAGTGCCTATGGCCTATGGAACTAAACTTACACCCTCATTGGAGAAACCAACAGTTGATGTGACACTCTATCGACAAATGATTGGGTCTCTGATGTATCTTACAGCCAGTAGACCCGACATCATGTTCTCGGTCTGTTACTGTGCACGATATCAAGCCAACCCATGCGAACCTCATCTTCAAGCCATGAAAAACATCTTTTGCTATCTGAAGCGAATCTCCTCTCTCGGTCTGTGGTATCGAGCCTGATGGGTTTTATGCATAAGAAACAATCCTATGTGCTAATACAAACCCTAATGCTTGGATCTAGGTTTCTCTATTATACATGCTTTGAATCCAAGACTAATAAACTTAGATCTAACATATTATAAACTGAATTAAGGTTTAGAGAAATACCTTTGATTGTTATATAGTAATACCAATCAATTCCTTGCTTGGATTGGCTTAAGAAAGCTTAGTGCCTGAAGTGTTGCACCTCTAATGGAGTCACAAACACCATATACAACTTGGATGAAGAGGAGAAGAAGAGGGGCTGCCCAAAAAACGACTAGAAACCCTAGAGAATCAGTTGTCCACGTTTTTGGGGCCTAAGGGGTCCTTTATATACTTGTGTGGGCTGCTAGGGTTTCAGTCAAAACCCTAATGGACAACTTAAACTCTAAGCAGCCCATGGAACCTTCTGGATAAGGCTATGGACGAAAATATGATGGGCTTCCATCATAATTTTGTCCACCCCTTATTCCTTTAGCATTCCTTAGCCCAATAACTCAATTATCCAATAATTGCAGTCCAGTCCCCTAAATTTAATTAATCTCTTTTAGCCACAAAATTAATTATCAATTAATTCTTGACTAATATTAATTAAACAATATGATTTCTCCTTTAATATATTATTCTCATAATATATTAATAAATCATATTTAGACCTTTCTCTCCTTAAATCATCCTACATATTGCTATGGTGAAGGCAACCCAAAAGGACCATGCTCATAATCGGGTCAAGTACATACCAAAATAGTTATGGACTTAGACACTAATCCAACAGTCTCCCACTTGGATAAGTCTAATAACTATTTTCCGTATGACTTCAGAACCTGATCAAAAATCGTAGCTTTCAAAAGCCGTTGTCAACTCTGCTCTTATCAGATAGCGTGTCCTCTAGATAAGGGATCATATATTCCTCCATTCTCAAGATATCGTATAGACATAAGACATGAATTTTAATCATTCTCTCTATACTATTTCCCGACTTCTGATTTATGACGACTAAAAACAGACTACAATTGAACATATCAACTTAGTCCCGGCTTGGCCAAGTGCTTAGGTCACGTCGTGGTCCATCATATAGTACTCTCTAACGAACTCACTATATGATTCAGGAAGTGACTGAAGAACCCAGTCAACAGCCAACTCACTTGAAATCTCGACACCCAACATGTTTAACCTATTAATGTGTGACTTCATCTCTAAGACGTGTGCACACACAGGTTTCCCATCTTCGTGTTTACTTGCCAAAAGGGCTTGAGTGAGCTTGAACTTTTCAAGCCTTTGAACTTGTGGGTCAGGGAGAATAATTGGAGGAGGTGGAGGAAGTGAAGCATGACTCTCATATCCTTGATCGTATCTCAGAACGTCATCTTCATTTGGAAAGCTTGTTCCAAAGGATTTGGGAAGACCATTGTAAGATGTAGACATCTACAAAACGGGAGAAAATTCAAGTTAAGTTGATTAGAATTCTTGATGCAACACCCAAATGAAACATCAAGCTAGGATCCAACACAATACTCTACAACCTAAAGAGGGATGCCGTAATCTAGTTGCAAAATATTTAAAGGTAGGTAAATGACGATTTACCAATTTCCACCATGAAAAATGAAAAGGAAGTTTAAGTTTTAAATGAATTGAAACTCCTAGATCTTTTGAGATTCATTGAACTTTTCAATGGCATGTTTAATCTCGATTATGCCCTACTATTTGTGACTGGGATGCCGAGGATCACAAACAAGGTGTGAATAACCATACGAATCACGTGGTGCACTCAATGGTACTATCACCTAATCAATGTGCCGGTTAGCCACACACGCTCCATTGATCTATGATAAGCATCGAGTCACCCTTCGCTACCAATGTCATCCCCAAATTAGTGTGCCGGTTAACCACACACGCTCGACTAACGTTTGACAGGGGTACAAAGTGTAATTCTATGGATTAGCATAGAGTTTCACATTTTTCCTAAAGTAACTATGATTTGGGAATTTGAAAAAGCATTTAGTTACTTTGTACTTCATTATACTTATAATGGAAGGTTTCTGTCCTATCCTACCCGTTCGGCTAACGACCCTCCACTAGTCAAGAGTGCGGTGGGTAAGAGTGGATACCGATTCAATAGCCGTTTTATAGGTAATTTCCTTAAACACCCCTTATAGACAAGCTTCGTGAATGAGGCCTACTAACGGTAAGACTGACTGTTTACTCATATATATATATATATATATATATATAATATTAGACTTTTAATGATATATATAGTATAGGGTGTATTTTACACTTTTAAAATACTAGGTGGTTTAACTTAGTAAATTGTACTTTTAATTTAATTAAATGTAAACCAAAAACTTTATGGGTTTATTAAATCACCTTTAATTATGCACTTTAATTAATTAACAAAACCATAAGGTTGTGATTTGAACTTTTCAAATTACTAGGGTTTTAGAATTTAACATTTCAAAATTAAACTTTTAGTCAAATTTTAAATTCCAAAACTTGAGGGCATATTTTGAAACATTTCAAAACATTAGGGATCAAATAACAAATAATTCAAATTAAACAATTAATTTCATAATTATCTATATTTGACCTAATCTTATTTTAGTCACTAGATAATTACCAAATAACTTTAAATAATCCATATTTATCACATAAACAACCAATATTTAAAATATTTGAAATTATCTATTGTTTTGGCAAGGATAAACATATAATTAAGATAAAATTCGGATTTTAACTTCATCAAACAATTTAAGCATCAAATCCAATTCAAAACAGCAGCTAAATCCCGAAATACCCTCTGCCTGACGCACTGACTCGCTGAGTCAGACCTGGACTCGCCGAGTAGGGCTAACTCGCCGAGTCCAGATACTGACTCGCCGAGTTGAGTCGGACAGAGGCAAAAAACTCGTTTTTCAGTAAATAATTCAACATAGCATCACATACAACAGAAACCAATCAAGACTCTGATACCACTAATGGGTTTTATGCATAAGAAACAATCCTATGTGCTCATACAAACCCTAATGCTTGGATCTAGGTTTCTCTATTATACATGCTTTGAATCTAAGAGTAATAAACTTAGATATAACATATTATAAACTGAATTAGGGTTTAGAGAAATACCTTTGATTGTTATATAGTAATAACAATCAATTCCTTGCTTGGATTGGCTTTAGAAAGCTTAGTACCTCAAGTGTTGCACCTCTAATGGAGTCACAAACACCATATACAACTTGGATGAAGAGGAGAAGAAGAGAGGCTGCCCAAAAAACGACTAGAAACCCTAGAGAATCAGTTGTCCACGTTTTTGGGGCCTAAGGGGTCCTTTATATACTTGTGTGGGCTGCTAGGGTTTCAGTCAAAACCCTAATGGACAACTTAAACTCTAAGCAGCCCATGGAACCTTCTGGATAAGGCTATGGACGAAAATATGATGGGCTTCCATCATAATTTTGTTCACCCCTTATTCCTTTAGCATTCCTTAGCCCAATAACTCAATTATCCAATAATTGTAGTCCAGTCCCCTAAATTTAATTAATCTCTTTTAGCCACAAAATTAATTATCAATTAATTCTTGACTAATATTAATTAAACCATATGATTTCTCCTTTAATATATTATTCTCATAATATATTAATAAATCATATTTAAACCTTTCTCTCCTTAACTCATCCTACATATTGCTATGGTGAAGGCAACCCAAAAGGACCATGCTCATAATCGGGTCAAGTACATACCAAAATAGTTATGGACTTAGACACTAATCCAACAGTCTCCCACTTGGATAAGTCTAATAACTATTTTCCGTATGACTTCAGAACCTGATCAAAAATCGTAGCTTTCAAAAGCCGCTGTCAACTCTGATCTTATCAGATAGCGTGTCCTCTAGATAAGGGATCATATATTCCTCCATTCTCAAGATATCGTATAGACATAAGACATGAATTTTAATCATTCTCTCTATACTGTTTCCCGACTTCTGATTTATGACGACTAAAAACAGACTACAATTGAACATATCAACTTAGTCTCGGCTTGGCCAAGTGCTTAGGTGTCATCACTAAATCATCGAGAGGCCCACAGATATCACTTTTATCCCACTTTGTATAAAAGGAATGGATAAACTTCGACTCAAATGCTCGCTTGCATTTATTGATCGAATCACACACAACAATAAGTTTTATAACACCAAGTTACTGGTGCGTTTACTTATTATCAATGTGCAACCGACCAACAAATAAGAACTCACACGTCTCGGTTTCAAGAATGTACAATATTATCGTCTCACTAATCACTCGTGATAAAACCATGAAGTGATCCAAGTGAGCGTGGGTTTAGTCCAATACTCTAATCTTATCAAAGAACTCATGAACTCTGCAGCAAACTTGTGCTATGTCTAAACCTTTCAGACAATCTACAGACTCTTCATGACAGTCTTCCTTCACACTTACTTCCAACGTATGACTGACTGTGGATGTTTGAATAACCTAGTTATTCTGGAAGTAAAAACATGCAAACTGAAACATAACAATAATGCTTAATCCTATATGGCCCCAATCTTGTGAGAGAGAATAAAACACTTCTATTTATCCACCATATTGATTACTCATTATTTATCACTTAATGTTTCGGATAATCAACTCATTACTTGAATTACAACAACAATTGTCCCATGTTCTTAGCATGCACACTTTGTTTCCTATGGTCCATGCTTTGTGAAATAAACCTTTTCAATGATGCTCATTTCACAATTCCTTAATCCCCATTGTTAGTGTAAGAACACAAGGTTCTTGCCACTATTAGAGTATGCTAGATTCTAACATTTTACGCAACGATCCTTTCGCAAAGTCATAGCACAAAAGTCACCAAGACTTGGCCAATGAAATTACAAAGTACTCTATCGCAAATTGTTACAAGACAATTCTATAGACGTGAAGTCTCACATTCAAAGTATATTCCTTTGAACATCCTTCTTGCATAAAAGTTTCTAATCTAGACATAGATTCTTAATATGCAACTCCCAATATGGAAACATTTCCACATTTTCCATATAACAACTCATTCTTAATAGAATCTTATCTATTCATAATAATGTCGATACGGTCCATCCAATACCATACTCCCAACTACTCACAAGCAACCAATCCTCAGCGAACTTTAGATCATCCTTTGATAGTTGTTCAATTATTTTAGTCAAAACCAATTCTAATCCTTTTTCCCTCTTAATGCGCTAGACATTTGGAAAATTTTAGAATGGTAAAATGTTATAGCATTTGCAATCGATCCTATACCCGAAGCGTATGGGACACGATGCATAATGTCTTACATAAAGATATGATACTTTACCAATCTTTTGCCATAATATTTTATGAGTCATGTTCTCACAATTCGAACTATGAAGAGGGATGCCATAATCATAATCGAAATTTGAGAACACACAATGTATCCTTTGACTAAGAAATATCAAAATTTCTCAATCTAAGCTTTAGATTTTGAAACGAAGTATAATATTCTCTCCCTTAATTATAGTAAAAACAATTTATTTTTCTTTTGTTTTTTAACCCATGCAACTTTGCAAATTGAATCTTTGTTTTTCTATAATTAATATTGCTAACTTGCAATACTCCCCATAATAATCATACAAACATAACACTTATGCTCCCACTATCATGATTATCGTATAAGCATAACACTTATGCTCCCACTAGCTTTGACATGTATTTAGAAAACAAATGAACTTCCAGAAAACAATGCCTATTGAATTTTTGAAATTCATATTTCTAATACCAGATGCTTCGATAAGCCTTTATCTAAGCTTCTTAAACTTATACACCTTTGCCTTAGATAGCTCATATGTGTGCTTAAACAATTTAGAACTTATGTTACTAAGTTCCAAATGTTCAAACTAATTGCCAAATCTCACAATTCGAACTATGGAAAGGGATGTCCTAACCATGATTAAATTTGAGAATACAATTTTCACAATTGCTATCTTCTTAAGTTCTCTCTTACTGAAAGCATTTCCTCACAGTCATTTTCATGAAGGAGGGAATCTTATGACACTTAGATTTTACGGTGTATGTGTTCCTATCCATGTGAATTTGCCAAAACCAAAGTTTGTGACCAATTCAACCTCATATGGACTGAACTTTCTTAATCTTGATTTCTTACCTTATGGTAACACAAGTGCCCACCATGTCTTCAAAGTAGTTTAGTAATTTGTCCTTACATATCAATGTACTTTCCATCAACTAAGGCTCTAGTATGCATTCAAATGAGAACTCATAGAACTCGCATACACAATTAACTAAATTGGAATGGCATAGAAACAAAATAATGTCAGCATGATAGGTTGTAAACCTCAAGTCGTGTGCTAGTGATGATCTATAAGGTTTATTCTTGATTTGTTCTTGAAACCTTTCAAGACCATTAAGACTCCCATTGACTCCTTGATATATAAGATTCTCTTGTCAAGAAACATTTCTTGACAAAGCAAATATTCAAGAGTTAGTGTAGTTCTTATCAAGACAAAACACTTCACATAATTGGTCCTAGTTGGTCTTTGTCTTATCCAAGACAGCACAACTTATCAATTTCAAATGTGCAAGAATAAGAAAACTTTTCCAAGTTCCACATTTGATAACTGTTATAAACCTACTTAAGACTTTTCACTCAATGTCACAATCTTGACTCTAAGACTTGATATTGGAACGAAGTATGATTGACTTATTGATATAATCATTTCTACAATACTCGATTCCTATTCTTAGATATGCAATTGCACTAAGATTCACTTAGAGGATCTATTGAGACATGGTTCTTAATCTTTAAGACTTATCATAAAACACAATAAAAGGTACTCTCCCTTCTTCTTAGAAAAGAGAAACTCTTATCTTTTTGCCTTCTTGATTCTTCTTTATTCGTTCTACTATTCATTGAAACCCTTTCAATCAACTCAGAATTACACTTATTCTTATAAGCATAATCATATTTACTAGCCTTTAGTAAATCATGACGAATATCTTTATCACTCTTGTGGTGGACTTGATCAACGCACAACCTAGCGTACTTGATCTCCTGGTCCTTCAATTGACACTTTGTCAAAGAATTAGTCTAAGTTTCCCAAATGTGAAAGTTTTTCATTCATCATACAATACACATTGCATGATTCCAAGTTTCTATCCAATTGAAACTTGGGCGATGAGAAACTCTCCCTATTTGGTAAACTTTTGACATTTCCACAAATAACATAATTAAGAATCAAATCCATTGTTGCTAATAATAGAAACATTCAAATATCAATTCTTTCATACATGCCATTGCAAGGATAAATAAATAAGATAAAGTCAAAATTCATTTTATTGCGGAAAAAATTTGTCCTTACAATGCAATTCATTTGAAAAACAATGTTATTACATAATTCTTAAAAATCTATTCTAACTCCAAGCAGTAGCTCAAGAATCCATTCTTC
Source organism: Lactuca sativa (assembly GCF_002870075.4). Taxonomy (NCBI): domain Eukaryota; kingdom Viridiplantae; phylum Streptophyta; class Magnoliopsida; order Asterales; family Asteraceae; genus Lactuca; species Lactuca sativa. The sequence goes on from NC_056626.2 coordinate 371,518,126, forward strand.
AAGTAATGTGATCGAAATCCATTTCTTCACGATTAGATTCAGCTCACTTCTTCCCTTAAGCTTCCTCTCTTTTCTTCGATCCTACAAAACATCAAAATGCAATCTTATCACATCATGTATTAAGAATCTAGAATAGGAACTTAAAAGAGTTAGATAATGGATTTTACCTAAAGTAGAGCCAAACGTCTTGACTCTCCCATCTCTTAGATCTCTCAAGTAGTTAGGGCAACTCCGTCTCCAATGCCCCTTCTCTTGGCAATAAAAGCAAATGGACTCCTTTGGCACAACACATCAGACAATCACAGACTTAGTTCTTTCTGGACTTCCAATGTTGCCAGTGTCCATTGAAGTTTGAGATTTTGATTCACCAGACAAATTTGGTTGACCAGCATGCCAAATCATTGCTGATTCAGCAGCTATAAGCAAATAGGTGAGATCAATTAGGGTCACGTCGTGGTCCATCATATAGTACTCTCTAACGAACTCACTATATGATTCAGGAAGTGACTGAAGAACCCAGTCAACAGCCAACTCACTTGAAATCTCGACACCCAACATGTTTAACCTATTAATGTGTGACTTCATCTCTAAGACGTGTGCACACATAGGTTTCCCATCTTCGTGTTTACTTGCCAAAAGGGCTTGAGTGAGCTTGAACTTTTCAAGCCTTTGAACTTGTGGGTCAGGGAGAATAATTGGAGGAGGTGGAGGAAGTGAAGCATGACTCTCATATCCTTGATCGTATCTCGGAACGTCATCTTCATTTGGAAAGCTTGTGCCAAAGGATTTGGGAAGACCATTGTAAGATGAAGACATCTACAAAACGGGAGAAAATTCAAGTTAAGTTGATTAGAATTCTTGATGCAACACCCAAATGAAACATCAAGCTAGGATCCAACACAATACTCTACAACCTAAAGAGGGATGCCGTAATCTAGTTGCAAAATATTTAAAGGTAGGTAAATGACGATTTACCAATTTCCACCATGAAAAACGAAAAGGAAGTTTAAGTTTTAAATGAATTGAAACTCCTAGATCTTTTGAGATTCATTGAACTTTTCAATGGCATGTTTAATCTCGATTATGCCCTACTATTTGTGACTGGGATGCCGAGGATCACAAACAAGGTGTGAATAACCATACGAATCATGTGGTGCACTCAATGCTACTATCACCTAATTAATGTGCCGGTTAGCCACACACGCTCCATTGATCTATGATAAGCATTGAGTCACCCTTCGCTACCAATGTCATCCCCAAATTAGTGTGTCGGTTAACCACACACGCTCGACTAACGTTTGACAGGGGTACAAAGTGTAATTCTATGGATTAGCATAGAATTTCACATTTTTCCTAAAGTAACTATGATTTGGGAATTTGAAAAAGCATTTAGTTACTTTGTACTTCATTATACTTATAATGGAAGGTTTCTGTCCTATCCTACCCGTTCGGCTAACGACCATCCACTAGTCAAGAGTGCGGTGGGTAAGAGTGGATACCGATTCAATAGCCGTTTTATAGGCAATTTCCTTAAACACCCCTTATAGACCAGCTTCGTGAATGAGGCCTACTAACGGTAAGACTGACTGTTTACTCATATATATATATATATATATATATATATATATATATATATATATATATATATATATATATATATATATATAATATTAGACTTTTAATGAAATATATAGTATAGGGTGTATTTTACACTTTTAAAATACTAGGTGGTTTAACTTAGTAAATTATACTTTTAATTTAATTAAATTTAAACCAAAAACTTTATAGGTTTATTAAATCACCTTTAATTATGCACTTTAATTAATTAACAAAACCATAAGGGTGTGATTTGAACTTTTCAAATTACTAGGGTTTTAGAATTTCACATTTCAAAATTAAACTTTTAGTCAAATTTTAAATTCCAAAACTTGAGGGCATGTTTTGAAACATTTCAAAACATTAGGGATCAAATAACAAATAATTCAAATTAAACAATTAATTTCATAATTATCTATATTTGACCTAATCTTATTTTAGTCACTAGATAATTACCAAATAACTTTAAATAATCCATATTTATCACATAAACAACCAATATTTAAAATATTTGAAATTATCTATTGTTTTGGCAAGGATAAACATATAATTAAGATAAAATTCGGATTTTAACTTCATCAAACAATTTAAGCATCAAATCCAATTCAAAACAGCAGCTAAATCCCGAAATACCCTCTGCCTGACGCACTGACTCGCTGAGTCAGACCTGGACTCGCCGAGTAGGGCCAACTCGCCGAGTCCAGATACTGACTCGCCGAGTTGAGTCAGACAGAGGCAAAAAACTCGTTTTTCAGTAAATAATTCAACATAGCATCACATACAACAGAAACCAATCAAGACTCTGATACCACTAATGGGTTTTATGCATAAGAAACAATCCTATGTGCTCATACAAACCCTAATGCTTGGATCTAGGTTTCTCTATTATACATGCTTTGAATCTAAGAGTAATAAACTTAGATCTAACATATTATAAACTGAATTAGGGTTTAGAGAAATACCTTTGATTGTTATATAGTAATAACAATCAATTCCTTGCTTGGATTGGCTTTAGAAAGCTTAGTACCTCAAGTGTTGCACCTCTAATGGAGTCACAAACACCATATACAACTTGGATGAAGAGGAGAAGAAGAGAGGCTGCCCAAAAAACGACTAGAAACCCTAGAGAATCAGTTGTCCACGTTTTTGGGGCCTAAGGGGTCCTTTATATACTTGTGTGGGCTGCTAGGGTTTCAGTCAAAACCCTAATGGACAGCTTAAACTCTAAGCAGCCCATGGAACCTTCTAGATAAGGCTATGGACGAAAATATGATGGGCTTCCATCATAATTTCGTTCACCCCTTATTCCTTTAGCATTCCTTAGCCCAATAACTCAATTATCCAATAATTGTAGTCCAGTCCCCTAAATTTAATTAATCTCTTTTAGCCACAAAATTAATTATCAATTAATTCTTGACTAATATTAATTAAACAATATGATTTCTCCTTTAATATATTATTCTCATAATATATTAATAAATCATATTTAAACCTTTCTCTCCTTAACTCATCCTACATATTGCTATGGTGAAGGCAACCCAAAAGGACCACGCTCATAATCGGATCAAGTACATACCAAAATAGTTATGGACTTAGACACTAATCCAACACAGCCAACTCAGGATTCTTTGTTCAAGCATTCTCAGATGCTGATTTAGGTGGCTGTGGATTAGATCGTAAAAGCACCACTGGAGGATGTCAATTTCTAGATGGTAAATTAGTCAGTTGGCAATCGAAGAAACAAACCTGTGTTTCGCTATCCACTGTAGAAGCTGAATACATTGCTGCAGCATCCTGCACATCTCAATTCGTATGGATACAAGGACAACTCAGGAATTACGGGCTAAACATGAAGAAAATCCCACTATATTGTGGCTCTGAAAGCGCAATTAGGATTTGTCACAACCCAGTGCAACATTCAAAGACTAAGCATATAGCACTAAGGTACCATTTCATCAAGGATCACGTCGAAGATGGTAACGTAGAAATTCACTTCGTCAGAACGACTGATCAACTAGCAGACATATTCACGAAGGCCTTACCTGAAGCAAGCTTCAATAAGATTCTACAAGGCCTAGGAATGATGCAAGCTGAATCTGTACCAAAATCACCTTCGCTTTCATAAAGGTAACAAGCGAAATAGAGCGAACCGAAATGAGCCGAAAAGAACCAAACGTTTGGTCTATTTCGGGTTCAGTTCGACCAAGAACCGAAATGAACCAAGCGTTCGGTCTATTTCGGGTTCGGTCCTTCTGAACTCGTCTGCTTCTTTTTCTTGACAAGACATTTTAATTGTATTCCTTTGTAAAATTTTTCATTCCTTCTTTTCCACATATAAAAATCCAAAAATATTTTTCTCTTTCGTTCAATTGGTCAATTCTCACAAAATTCAAAAATATTTTTTTATTTTTTATTTTTTTATATATATCTAAAGTTTTTCTTTTTGTTGAAGTATGATTCTCGATGACGAAACTAAGGCATGTAAATGGTTTTCTTAGTTAGGAGTCCCTAGAAGCATGCTGCTGTATGTTGACTAAAGCCTCGAAAAATTTATGAGTGAACCCTTAATAACATGATATACACCATTCATATTTCCCCAATCTAGGCTGTCAAATTCACTCTAATCATGAGCTACCTTACTCTACTCAAATTGAGTTTAGAGTTTTCTGCTTGGTCCTTCTTTTCTTTAAAGCAGAAGTACATTCGCTTCTTATACCATCTCCATCACTTTTCTCCATTATACTTCGCTTCACCAATATAACCCCTGAGACTCTCAGTATTCACCACTGAGGTTTATGGTTATACCAAAACTGTTTTCATGATCTTAGTTTCATGCCACTATGTACTAAGTGCAACCCAAAGTTCAACACCACTAATGAATTGACGGTGAATTCTAATATTCAAGATCTTACTTGTTACCTAATGAAATCTCCTTTTTCTTTTGAGTGATCTTTATGAGCTTGTCTTTCACCAAGGCTTCTCTTACCCTAAAAGATCGACTTTATTTTTTTTTTGAGATTTCCTTACTTCCTTTCGTCACTATAAAGTTTAGCCTAGCTACTTGTTCAACAGATCATAATGATCTCACAAGTACTTCATTCTGTTTCGGTCTTTTGTCAAGCATCGAAATTATGAATTGAAGCGAAATCCACCCATTATCACCTTCAAAAGATGCCTTTCAATACTTCTCAACAAGTAATTGATCGTTATTCAATGGGAAACCAGACAAGCAATTTAATGTCTCTCTTGACTTTGAAGGAAGTGATTTCTGCCCAGAATGCATTGTTTTATGTCTCCTTAAGACATCACATATTATCCCTTAAATTTTGCTTTATTTCTTTATCTTTTACACCCTATGCACGAAATTTTTTAATTTTCCATACTCTAGTTCTTTTATGGCTGTTCAATAAAGCATTATAGGCAACAGAGATTCAAACGTATTATGAAGAGTCGATTGGGATAAAGTGAAAGCTGACTCAGCAGCTATCCAAACGGTTTGGCAATTTGAAAAAGTGCATTTTATGGAATGGCGTGTAAAAAGGAAAAGTCCTTTCTCTTTCCTACGTCATCTGCGGCATGCCAACTGTCCTTCCATCAAATCAGGCGCTATTTTTGAGATAATCCAAAAGCTCAGCCGGATTTTTCTCTCTCTGCCTTGTACGTATAAAAGGAATTGGACCGGTACTCTCTCAACCTTTACAACTTACCCTTCTCTCTCAAAAGAACACGAGCATATTTCTGCAACTGTTCATCATCTTCTCCAAGCTACTACAATGGCAGACTCATCATCCATTCACGATGCTTCCGTTCATCAACCACTTCTCACCATAAAACCCCAACAGAACCTGATCATCGATCTCACCCCGTTTATCTATGAGCCATACATGTTGTATGTTGTTGAATGTGTCAAATACTCACCTCTCGTCGACGCACTGACTAAAGTCGAAGTTGTTCCAATGTCTTGCCTGTCTCTTGTCTACTCTACTGCCTACTACGACAAGATTAATGAATGAACTCACTTCGAACTCCACAATGAGAAGACCTCCATCTCTAAGCATCGATTATGTGCCCTAATTGATTTTTCTCAAGACCAATCTCTGGTAAACCTTGACTCCATTACCACTGGTCAATTGTTTCTATGTTCTATCAGATGGGGTATACCAAAACCCTAACCACCATCACAAAGTTCAAGAAGTCCTGCCTTCCTCCTCAATGGAATGGCCTTTTCATGCTATTGTTCAAGGGACTTTCGGAGCGAAGCACTGGCTCAGATGGTGCGAGCAAGTCTTTCATGACTGTGCTATATAGGTTGTACCATGGGATCGACCTAGATTATGGGTCTATTATCTGGCAGCAGTTGGTTCAAAGTTTGGTCTCTTCATCCAGGCATTCTGAGATCTCATGTGGGCACTTTTGGTCGATCATCACCAACTGGGAAATGGACCGCCTTCATGTTCCAATAATGGCGGATTCTCTGCTCTCATCCATTGCTACCTTTCACCCGACAAAAATCATTGTCACTGATCCTACCAAGTTCTCTTTTATTGGATCCATTCCTGAATCAATGCTCGGTCGTATCTCTGCGTCGAGTAACGTTCTCCAACAGTACATGAAGCGTCCAACGTTTTGTCCAAGAGAGCTTACGCCAACCATGATTCGCTCTATTGAAGAGGCTGACAAGCCAGCCAAAAGGGGTAAGAAGCCTGATACAAAGAAGGAAGGCCCGGTCATTAAACCAACTAAGGGGCAAAGCCCTAAGAAGCAAAAGTCTGATAAGGCTGCAACTTCTCAGGCTCAACTAAAGAAGCAGAAGAAGCCTGCTCGGAGGCTTATTCTTCAATCTACAAGTGATTCAGATTTAGAATATGTCCCTCCTAAGTATAAGAACACTCCTCCTTCATAATCTGAGAGCGAAAGCTCTGATAAAGAGGCTTCGGGCCAAGGTGATACTCCGCCTCGCTCCCCTACCCCAGAAATTGCAATTCGCTCTAATCCTCCTTCACCTCCACCTGTAACCATCCCAGTATCCATCCCTCCTATATCTTTCATTCCAACCACTCAACCATTTACTAGAATTCCTATCCCCACTCCCATTTTCACAGATACCACTACTACCACTACTACCACAAAACCTCACTTTACTGTTCCAAATCCACCTGTAACCGAACGACCAATCACAACCGAACCTCCACATACTTCAAAACCCTTATCTCCCACACAACCCACTGAAACAACCCCTATTCTAGGCGGTGAGGACTTGGAATTTGATTCCACGTATTTCAGTCCTTACCAAGTGCAGAGCGATGATGATGACGATGAGCCTATTACAAAGCGTCATCTTAAGGCGGTAAATGAAAAGCTTGATCAACTGCTTTCATCCTCTTCCTTCGACACATATTCTGAAGCTGCATTGAAGGCTTTGTTCTCCTCTGCTGTTACAGAACACAGTGCCACTTTATCTGTTGTAGCCAAAGCAATCGAAGCCTCTACTTCCCAATGTCAACAAGCCTCTCTTGTTATTGATGCATCTACTTAGGAGTACAAGGAAGCGACCACAAAAGTCGATAAAATAGTCTCTGAAGCTCATTTGTTTTTAGATTCCTTGCAGGCTGCTGCTGCTAAGAATGCTCAAACTGTCAACGCTTCAGTAGGGAACCTTCAAAGGTCTCTTCAATCTGAACGCTCAAACCTCGAAGCTGCATGCCAAGCCATTGAAGCAGCCAACGAAACTCTACACGCTAACGTCAATGATCGATTGACTCAACTCGAGGCGGAGTTAGCTGTAGAGAATCGTATTATGGATGAGTTGGACAGACGCACCACACAGCTTAAATTGCAAACCCACAAGCTGCGTACTGCTAATGCTGAGATTAATGACCTAAAGTCAGAAAGGGAGGTCATTAGGAGTTCTGCTGCTGATGTTCACTCCATCCTCCTTCATCTCATTGAGGCTCATGATCCGCTCATTACCATAACCATCAAGCGTCATCTGGCAGACAAGTTCAGACCGGCGTTGGACATCCTTAGTCGTATCGAGGGTGTTTTGGTGACCGGGGTCCAATCGAAACAAAGGGGAGAGAAGGTGACAACTTAACCTCCTTCTGTACCAAAACCATTTATTGAACCGAAGGGTAATGAAGCTTTGATCAGCAACAAGGAGAAAAAGAAGAAGAAAATTGGGGAGGACGACACAGACAATGAAGATGATGTCTATGCTGAGAATCCCAACAATCCCTTCCTGAAGGTTAAGACCTCTGAAAAAGAAATGGAAGAAAGTATCAAGAAACAACGAGCTGAGCTAGAGCAGAAGCGAAAGGAGGCGGAGCTCCTAGAGAAGAAAAAGTCCATGTTTCCTATCTGGAACATAGACTCGCTTCAAAGATGTGCAATCGATGAGCCAAGCATTCTATGGCTTGAGCCAGTAATGTCCTTTGGACTTGACAACTCCAAGGATGCACAGTTCCATATGCCAATCACACGAAAGGCATTTATCTTCCTTTGCTTCAATTCGACTGCTGCTATTCCATCCCCAGACCCGAAGGTAGACAGGGATCTTCTAGGGTTTTACTTGGAGTTTGCTCAACCCCAATACCTGACTTGGAGCTCAAAGAAAATTACTACTGTCAAGGTTATGAAGCCCTATTCAACGGGGAAGTTTATTAATGTCAAATTCAGGGTGACTCGAGGAACCGAAGGCTCAGTCTACCACTTTACCCTCGCTGATCTACCGAACCTTAATCCCCATGATTGGATACTCCTCAACACGATTCTTCTCTCAAATCCTCAGGAGTACCAGCCAATAATTGATCATGCCAAGCGTATTCTTGTTTGATACATACATGAGGTAGCGAAGATGGACCAGGAGATTGCCTCTGCCATACACAAGCGAACAATGATCAAGACTATGGGCAGAGCTGGCAATGTCAACACTATGATCAAGGGGAAAATAGATTCAAATTACCACATCGTTATGTTCATTAGAGGCGAAGGTCAATAATTCCTGTTCGCTCTTGTTGAAAAACACCTCTTCTCAACGCCTTGCCTAGAGCGTATGTTAGAGATTATTCAAAGGTGTGATCAAAACAGTGCTGCTGATAAGAAATTATTCACTGACATGCTGAGGGGGTACATACAGTTTAGACAGACACTTCTCGCAATAATTCCTCGTATGTTTAAAGTGATAAAGACAGTGAAGCCCACTCAGAAGAAATGATCTCTCGCCTCATTTGACGCAAAGGAGGAGATTGTTGGGTCTATTAGATTGTGTCATGGGCTCAGTCCTTAGCCGAGTTTTGATTTCCGGTATTGGGCCTGTCCAACCGTGCATGTTTTTGTACTAGAGTTTAGTATATAAGCTGCATGCATGCAGTCTTAGTTGTTATCGCTTTTACTTTTTATTTTCTCTGAGTTTTGTAAGCCCTAGCTTGCCTCTACAGCGGAAGTTATTTATCGAGCTCTGCTGAGGTGTGACTTTATTTTGAATCATAAGCATACATTTGATTCTATCATGTGTTCATTCTCTTATTGTTTTCGACTTGCTTGATTTCCATAATCATACATGTGAAAGATCTAATCGATCTAGAGTTTAATTCTCATCACCACTAATTCACATGAACAATATGATGTTTTTCATGACGTGTCTGATAATGTACCTAATACAGGTGAAGGTTCTGAACCGGATGATATGCTTGAAGATGCACCTTTGTATTTCAATCTTGCATATCCACTTATGGACAGATGGACACGAAATCATCCAATAGAACAAGTTCTTGGTGATCCTTAACCTGGAGTGTTGACAAGAGCTCAACTTCATGCTAAAAATGAGGTACTCAATGTACATCAAGAATTTTGAATATTAATGTCTTTATTTTGACAATAAAACTAAAATCAGTAAAGGCTGCTTTAGACGATTCTGATTGGATTGTTTCAATGCAATCTAAACTTGTTGGATTCAAAAGAAACAAGGTTTGGAGACTAGTTCCTAAACCTGATGATGTCTCAGTTATAGGCTGAAAAATGGATTTTTTAAAACAAAACTGATAAAGAAGGAAATGTGGTTCGAAACGAAGCAATTTTGGTTGGTAAGGGATATTCATAACAAGAACGTATTGACTATGATGAAACCTTTTCCCTTCTCACAAAACTCGAGGTTGTTTGAATATTTCTTGTTTATGAAGCACACAAAAACTTTAATGTTCATCAAATGGATGTCAATTGCACTTTTCCCAATGCAGTTTTAGAAGAGACTGTATATGTTGAGCAACCATGAGGTTTCGTAATTGATAAATATCCTGATCATTGCTATATTCTTGATAAAGCTGTTTATGGTTTAAAACAAGCACCTCGAGCCTGGTACACAAATCTCACCAATTTCTTAAAACTCTCGAAATTTAAACAGGGATCTATTGATTCCACTCTATTTCAAAAGTAAGTGGGGGATCACTTGATCGTCGTTCAAATTTACGTAGATGATATTATTTTTGGTTCGAATGACCCTTCATTGTCTAGTTAATTTGAGAATCTGATGAAAAGTCAATTTGAGATGAGTATGATGGGTAAGATTAATAAATTTCTAGGAGTGAATATTTGTCAATGTAAAGATGGAATTTTCATAAATCAAAACAAGTATTTTTGAAATCTGCTTGAGAAGTTTCGTATGACGAATAGTTCGAAATTGCAAATTCCAATGGCAGTCGGCACATGCTTAGGGCCTTCGTTGGATAAGCATGTTGTCGTTATTACTTTGTACATTAGCATGATCGGTTCGTTACTATAATTAACTGCTAGTAGACCTGACATTATGTTTTTTTTTTTTTGTAATTGTGCTAGGTAGCAGTCAAATCCCATGGAACCCCATCTAACAGTTGTCAAGAATATTTTTCGCTATCTCAAAGGGACAATTTGAATGGGTTTATGGTACCCTTCGAAAACAATGTTTTCATTAAAGCATTTTCCACTGCAGATCTTGGTGGATGTTAACTTGAACGAAAAAGGATTACTGGTGGATGTCAACTTTTGGATGGGAAGCTTGTTAGCTAGCAATCGAAGAAACAAACTTGTGTTTCGATTTCCACAACAAAAGCAGAATATGTTGCTGCTGCAGGCTGCACTTCTAAAGTCATTTGGATACAAAATCAACTTTGTGATTATGAAATCAACATGGAAAAGATACCTTTGTATTGTGAGTCCCAAAGTGCTATACGTATCTGTCATAATCCAGTGCAACATTCGAAGATCAAGCATATCGCACTTCGATATCATTTCATGCAGGATCATGTTGAGGATGGAAATATCAAGGTTCACTTTGTGAAAGCAACCGATCAGGTTGCTAATGTTTTTACCAAACCTTTGGATGAAAAGTCTTTTCTCAAGATTTTGTCTGGATTAGGAGCGATTGATGCAACTGATGTTCCAAGTTTAACTTCGTCATGAAATAAAGATGAATCGAAACATTGTTGAGTTTTGATGTTTATTTTGTTGGGTTTTGTGTACTATAACACTCCTATGGTGAACATACAACCCTAATAGCTTTCGATCTAAGTTTTCACTAGTAATACATGCAATAAAATTTCCAAAGCATGAATCCTACAAGTATCATATAATTTTGGTACATGAATCATAAAGCTCGTTATAATAATACCACTTTATTGTAGCTTGTAGTTTTGGCCTTTCAAGAGCTTAACACCTCAAGTGTGATGCCTCAAATGGTTCACAAACACCATGAATCAAGGAAGACTTTGAGAGAGAGGCTAGACACTCCAAAGTCGGATATCTCTCTTCCAAGAACACTTGGTGTCGATTTTAGCTATGTGATAACACATATTAGTAAATCATAAATAGCCTTTTCTCAAATATCCATCCTATCAGACTGTTTAGGTGAAGGCAACCCAAATGGACCATGCTACTCTTGGGTCAAGTACACATCAATTATAGTTATGGGCTTAGAAACCTAATCCAACAGCCCCCCAGTTGGATAAGTCTAATAACTATTATTGCAAGTACGAATCCAAAATTCTGACTAGCAATCGTAGCTCTCAAAAGCCGCTGTCGAACTTTGACCTAGTCAATGACGCTTCCATTAGATAAGGGATCATATATCATATGAACTGAGACATGGATTATAATCATTCTCTCTCTTCATGTGTTGTTTCCCGATTTTTGATTTATGACGAACGCCTAATTGAAACAATCAAATCAGTCCAGGCTTGGCCAAGCACTTAGGGTTGTCATCACTAAATCATCGAGGGCCCCACAGATATCACTTTTATCCCACATTGGGTGAAAGTAATGGATAAAATTTGACTCAAATGCTTGCTTGTACTTACTCAGCAAATCACACACAACAATATGTTTTATAACAACAAGTTACTGGTGTGTTTACATATATCAATGTGCAACCGATTTGTAAGCTACAACTCACACGTCTCTGTTTTAAGAATATAAGATATTATCATCTCACAATCACTCGTGATAAAATCCATGAAGCGATTCAGATGAGCGTGTTTAATCCAGTACTTGAATCTTATTCTAGAAATACTCATGAACACTGAAGCAAACTTGTGCTATGTCTAAAAAACTTTAGAAAATCTATAGACGGATTCATGACAATCTTGCCTCAATTCCTACTTCCAAAGTATGATCGACTGTAGATAGCTTGAGTAACCTAGTTACTCGGGAAGTCAAAACATGCAAAGTGAAACACAAGAATAATTGAATCCAATATGGTCTCAAAACTTTTGAATATAAATAAAATACCTTTTATTTAATCACCATATTGATTACACATTATTCATTGTATAATGTTTCGATTTATCAACTAAATACTTAAATTAAAACAATAGTTGTCCCATGGTGCAAGCATGCACACTATGTTTATCTATAGTCCTTACTATGTGAAATAGATCAATTATAAACATTTCCAATGACACTAATTTCAAAATTCCAAATCGTTATCGTAAGTGTAAGAATACCTAGTCCTTGTCACTTACTGTAATATGTTAGATTCTAAGCTTATATGCAGTGATCCTTTTGTAATGACTATGCACACAAGTCACAGTGGCTTTTCCAATTACAAAACTTTCCATTGGATATTGTTACAACACAATTCCATAGATACGAAGTCTCATATTAAAAGCACATTCCTTTGAACATCCTTCTTGCATAAAAGTTTCTAACCTACTCATAGATTCTTGATATCCAACTCATATTATGGAAACTTTTCCATAATTGCCATATGACTATCCACTCTTAATAGAATCCTATCTGTTCAGAATTATATGAATATGGTCCATTCATTATTATACTTCCAATTGCCCACAAGTGACTAATCCTTAGTGAACCTTGGATTGTCTTAGCAATTGTTTAACAACTTTAGTCATATACAAATCTGGTCCATTTTCCCTCTTAATGCCCCAGGCATTTGGAAAATTCAGAACACATAAATATTATAACATATGCAATCGATCCTATACCCGAAGCATATGGGACACGATTCATAATGTCTTACATAAAAACCTGATACTTTACCAGTCTCTTGCTATAACATTTCCATATATAGAATTTCCTTACGTCGAATCTTTTCAATGTAAGATTCATATATGTCCTTGACTAAAATTGATTAAAATCTCAATCTAAATGTTTAGAATTGAAATAAAGTATAATTTTCTCTCCCTTAATGATAGCAAAACAACATTTCAAACTCTGCAACTTTGCAAATTGAAACTTTTGTTTTCTATAAACAATATTGCTAAATCGCAACACTCACCATAATAACTATTCTCCCACTAGCAAAACAATTATTTTGTTACTAGCATAACATTTATGCCCCCATTAACTTTCACATGTATCCAAAATCAGCTGGACATCTAGAAATCAATACTTTGTTTACTTTCTCACCAAAGTTCAGATTTCTTATATGAGATGCTTCGATAAGCCTTTATCTTAGCTCAAACACTTTTTGTTAGAAATCTCATATGTGTGTCTAAACAATTCAGAACTTACAACAATAAGTTTCGAATGTTCAAACTATTTGCCATTTCTCACAATTGAAACTATGAAGAGGGACGCCATAATCATAATCGAATTTGAGAATGCAAATATCACAATTGCTATCTCCTTAAAATCTACTTAGTGAAACCTTATGACACTAAGATTTTATGGTGTGTATGTTCCCGTCCATGTGACTTTGTCATAACCATAATCACAAGACAAGGCTAGTGACAAATCCAAACTTGTATGGACTGAACTTATTCAATCTTAATTTCTTGCCACCTAGCAGCACAAGGCCTACCATTGCTTCCAAGTTGTTATGTAAACAATTGAGTACTCATAGAAGTCACATGCATAGTCAACATTAACTGGAATGGGCACAGAAAACTGAATATGTCAACACGATAGGTTACAAACCTCAAGTCATGTGCTAGTGATTAACAATAGGTTTACTCTTGATTAGTTCTTGAAACTTTCAAGATCCTTAAGACTCCCACTGACCTCTTGACATATAAGGCTCTCCTTGTCAAGAAACGTTACTTGACAAACAAATATTCAAGAGTTAGTGCGGTTTCGTATCAAGACAAAATACTTCACACAATTGGTATTATTTGGTCTTTGTCTTATACAAGACATCACAACTACCAATCTCAAATGTGCAGGAGTAAGAAAAACATTTTTTCTATTCTACATTTGCTGAGTGTGCTATAAACCTTCTTAAGATTATATAACTCAAGGCACAATCTTGGAGTATGACTCTAAGACTTTGGAACGAAGTATGATTCACATTAATTGATTTAACCATTTCAACAATTCATGATTCCTATTTTTAGCCATCCAAGGGCACTAAGGTGTCCTTAGAGGATCAATAGTGATACGGTTTTAATAATCATTAAGATGATCATAAAATATGATACTAAAGTACTCTCATTTCCTTTCAGATTGGAGAAACTTTTTATCTTTCTGCCTAATTTGTTTCTTCTTATTCATCCTGCTATACACTAAAAATTTTCAACGATTCAAAACTACTCTTAAACTTGTAAGCATAACCATATTTACTAAACTTTTAGTAATCATGACGAATAGTTTTGTCATTCTTTGTGGTGGACTTGACCAGTGCACAACCAAGTATACCTGATCCCCTAGTCCTTCACTTGACTCACATATACAAGGAATCGGTCTTAATATCCCAGAGACGAAGGTTCTCATCCATCACACAACACAAGTTGCACGATTCCAAGTTTCTGAACAATTGAAACTTGGGTGATGAGAATCTTTCCTTATTTGATAAATTATGATACTACCACAAATGAAAGAATCAAATCCATATTTCTAAAAATAGAAACATAAAAACATCAATTTTCACAAATGCCATTGCAAGGAAATATAAATAAGATATAATAAAAATTTCTCTTTATTTATCAAATGCAGAAAACCTTTCTTTACAATGTAAGTACCTATGAAAACTATGTTTCTAAATATTCCTAAGCAATCTATCATAACTCCTAGCGTCAGCTCAGAAATCCGATCATCGAACCATGCGATCGAAATCCATCTCTTCGCGATCAGACTCAACATGCTTTTCCTTTAAGCTTCCTTTGCTCCTAAAAAACATCAAAATGTAATCTTATCACATCATGTTTTAAGAATCTACAAATAGGAACTTAATAGAGTTAGATTGTTGACTTACCTGAAGTAGAACCATACAATTTGATTCTACCATCTCTTAGATCTCCCAGGAAGTCAGGGAAGCTTCACTTCCAATGTCCCTTTTCTTAGCAATAGAAACAAACATACTCCTTCGGAATGGTACACGGGACAATCACAGACTTAGCCTTTCTCTTTGATTCTTTCCCATTAGGACAAGAAGAGTTTTCCGGACTTTCAATGTTGCCATTGTCAATGTCCCCAAAATTTTGGGAAGTAGATGTTCCAATCAAATTTGCTTTACTAGTGCGCTAAATCATTGCTGATTCAACACTAGTAAGTAAATACGTAAGATTGATAAGGGTCACGTCGCGATCTGTCATATAGTAATATTTAGTGAACTCAACATATGACTCAGGAAGTGATTGAAGAACCCAGTCAATAGCCAACTTCCTTGAGAGAACGACTCCTAACATTCCTAGCCTGTCAATGTGTGACGTCATCTCCAAGACATATGCATACACAAACCTTCCATCATGGTGTTTGCTAAACAATAAGGCTTGAGTGACCTTGAACTTTTCAAGTCTTTGAACTTGTAGGTCAGGGATAACTATTGGAGGAGTTAGAGGAAGTGAAGTTCCACTACAACATGAACAAGGGATTAATCCTTCACCTTGATTGTCTTGTGGAATATCATCTTCATGAGGAAAGCTTTTTCCATAAGATTCAGGAAGACCATAGTTATCTGACCTAGACATCTATAATAGGAGATATTCAAGTTAGTTGATTTAAGTCCTTAATATAACACCCAAATAAAATATTAAGGCTAGCATCCAACACAATATTCTATAACTCGGAAGAGGGATGTCGTAATCCAATTGTAAAATATTTGAAGGTAGGTAAATGACAATTTACCAATTTCCACCATGAAAAAAAATGAATTTTAAGTTTTAAATGAATTAAAATTCCTAGATTCTTTTGAGATTCATTGAACTTTTCAATGGCATGTTTAATCTCGATTATGCCCTTCATGCTTGTGACTGGGATGCTGACGATCACAAACAAGGTATGAATAACCATGAAAATTAGCTTGATACACTTAATGTTACAAATAATCCAATCAATGTGCCGGTTAAGACTGACCTTTTACTTGTACATATAATATATTAAACTTTTTAATTTTATATAGTATAAGGGTGTATTTTACACATTTAAAATACTTGGTATTTTAATCTATTAATAAATTATACTCTTAATTTAATATTTACTATTATATAAAACATATTCAACTTTTCTTGAATTTTAAGAGGTATCGTTTTTGTTGCAACATGTAAAACCATCTCATGCTTCATCTAAGAAAAGAACGAATACCATAAATTTCCTTTTCTTTCATGCCTGGCCCCAAATTAGATCTAGACCTCTCTCACTTACCCATTCACTCCCACATATTCTCTCTACAAACCTTAAACCAATCATGGCCGCCGTCTCCCACCTTACCACCGTAGATGTCTCCCATGTTTTCCCCCACCTTCCGCCCCTTCTCTAAAAATCCCTGACCACGATAAACTCTCACATCTCCTTCTTCCCCTGATATGCATTCTCTGTCCCCCTCACATTTTCTCTCTCTGGATAGTGTTATCATTTTTTAGTGTTCGCTGAACTTAGTTTTTACTCTTTGTTGCTTTTTTGTTTCTCGGTGGCTTTGATGATGTATATTTTTCATTTTTTTTGCGTCAATATATAGATCGATGAAGAAGTTGAGTATTTTAACACGAATGAAGCATGTGATCTGGAGGAAGAAGCTTCGATTTGATGTGCATGTTTCATTATGTTTCTTCAAATTTTTTTCCATTCTTAAGGAGTCTTTTTCTATACGGTAAGGAGTCTTTTTCTATATGGGATTCATCCACCATAAGATTTGGTAATTAATGGGACTCTCTCTTTGTGTGTCCAGGTAACTCCTCCCTCTGTTCTTAGTATCCTAATGTAATATGTTTGTGGGGGTATTTTTTGATATTTTTGTTGAAGTTCTCAAGTCGAGATTTCTATTTCTGAAGGCTGGGAAAGTTCAATTTATTGGTTTTGTATATAAAGCCTAAATTCATTTTACAGGAAAACGAAAGAAAAAAGGAAGTGTTTGAAACTGTAATTTTCTCCCCCTATCTATTTATCTTTTCTGATCTAAGTTTTCTGATTGTTTTTTGTCTTCGGTATTTTGCTATTGTGTTTTCCGATTTAGCTTTAATTATTTTTGTTTTTATGTATTTTACTTGCGAATTTAGATACTTATGAGCAATACAATTATGCAGGTGTAATTTACCAAGAACATGGTCAATTTAATAAAACGTGTGACATGTTGTGCAAATGGAAATATTGACGGTAGGTTAGTTGATATCTTCTTGAATTTGCAAGTGTGATTTAATGAAGAACCAACAAATAAAATCCCAATTCAGATCTTACACTTTGAGCTTCTGATCTTTATTTTTTGGGTAGCCTATAGTTATTATTTTCTATGTTCAAGTACATTTCTATGCTCAAAGAGGTAAAATTAATAGACTCTCACATTATTACCACCCATCTTTGTTTTGAAGAAAAAGAGTAATGATCCACTCTTTTGAGTAAACTCTTTAGGGTATGTTCCTTTATAAACATTAATTGGCTGATTTCAATTGGTTATCACACTGTGCATTAAAATGGTATTAAAGTTATATTATCAATTAGACATGGATTGAGGTTTAATCTTTTCATTTTGTTATGCAGGAACAAAGCACATTTGTAATGAGGTTTAGGGGTCGTTTGATAGTTGTTG
Source organism: Lactuca sativa (assembly GCF_002870075.4). Taxonomy (NCBI): domain Eukaryota; kingdom Viridiplantae; phylum Streptophyta; class Magnoliopsida; order Asterales; family Asteraceae; genus Lactuca; species Lactuca sativa. Next base: position 371,536,166 of record NC_056626.2, read on the forward strand.
ACTGGGTTAGAAGCTGACTGGGTTAGAAATGCTGACTGAGTCCATATCTGACTGAGTTTATGTTGTTTGATTATTTATCTGAATGGTTGTGCTAAATGAAAAAATGACCATATTACCCTTGTGTTGTCTCTTGTGTCGGATAAAAAAATTATAAAACCACAAATTATCATATAAAATCCAAATTAAACATACATCAATTAAAATCCAAATACAAAGTGTAATACAAAATCCAAATACAAATTGTCATACATAATAAAAAAAAAGTACACCATTCAACGTGAACCATTTGAAAATAATAGATTAGCAATCTGGTCACACAAAATAGTCATATAGTTAACGGCTTCTGAACCCCATTCTATGCCTTCTATGTTTTGACCCTCATTTCCTCCACCACCCACATTATGAGTAACCATAGTGTTTTGTTGAAAGTTCGTAAATAATTCATCTTCAATATCGTATTTCATTATAAAATTATGGACCGCAACAGAAGCAATGACTATGTCTCTTTGCACTGGAAAAGGATAAGGAGCCATTTGTTTTAAAATTGGAAATCTCGCCTTCAATACACCATAAGCACGTTCAATGTAATTTCTACGTTGTGCATGAGCATGATTGAACATTTCTTCCTTAGTCAAAGCTCTGTTTCTTCAAAAATCGGCTAACCAATACCTAGTATTGCGGTAGGGAGCCATAAATCCACGGGTGTTGGTGTATGCGGCATCACAAAGGTAATATTTATCTGTAGATGTATGACCAATTTATCATATAAATAATATAGATAATAAAACATATAGTAAAGTTACAAACCTGGTGGAGGGAATGGAAATCCGGAAGTTGGGTTAAATGCAACTTCTTTCAAAACTTTAGAATCATGTGCTATGCCCTCCCATCCAGCCCATACAAAGGTGAATATCATATCAAAATTACAAATTCCAATTACATTTTGATAACATTCACCTTTTCCTCTTCCCCTGTAACGAGTTTGTTGATCAACAGGCACAACTGCATGTACAAGTGTTCCATCTAGTGCACCTATTGCTCTGGGAAATATCTGCATTAGCCGTCTATGTCATTCTGAGGTATTTCTTGTTGAATTAGACGAGGTTGGTACTATAATTTCTCGTGCAAAACACATCATTGCACGTAAGTACTCATGAAAACATTGATGAATCATTTGTGTGGAGTGATGAAATCTTTCTTTAACGGCTCGAAAACGTTCATTATGTCCTATAACATGTAAAAACATAGCCATCTTCTCCTCAACGCTTATCGTCCTACTAGATTGCAACCAATTTCTTTGTGTAAAGTGATTGCATAGTAGTACACATGCATCTTGTGAAAGACGTATCATATCGTAACATTGTATAGGACATTCGTGTATCAAATCTTGCGTATACACATATCCCTTTGCTACCTGTTCGCTAGCTCTTATTCTTTTAATTATTCTTTGCCTTTGTTGGACCAAAATCAACCAATACCACGAGAATATAAGAAAATATAAAAAGTCACCTTCTTTGTCCATGTGTCCTATTAGATGTCAAATACAAATTACATTTTAATCAATAACATAACAATCAATAACATAACAATCCATGACATAACAAACCGTAACATGTAAATACGAAAAACATAACAATCAATAACATAACAATCCACATAACATAACTGCACCTAAGAAAAACAATCCATAACATAACTAAACAATAGAATACTAATGTCTAACAATAAACCATAACATACTAAAGTCAAACAATGAACCATAACATACTAAAGTCAAACAATGAACCATAACATACTAAAGTCAAACGTAACATGTAAATACTAAAGTCAACCAACTAATCCAAACTTTTTTCCCGCATTTGTTACCCACGACTCACAAGTTGACAAGTTAAGGCGCAACCAAATTTTCCTATTACCAGCACTTTCAGCAAATAACATAAGAGCAGTGGTGTATTTCGGATCATATTCTCCCCACTCCAAGCATGTCAACTTCGCCATACAAGCATCCATCTCCTTGTCAAGATTATTTGCTTCGGTGAATGCTTGTGCAGCCTTGATAATCTCTTTTCCAACTTATTTCAACTCATCATCAAGTGTGGTTTCTTTAGGACCATTTCGTTTGTCTCCCTTCTTTTTTGTCCGCCCAGATGATTCCTCACTAGTAGGTTGAGGTATTGTTGAGCTTGGGGTATCTGCATGAGGTGCTGGCTCATCCATCTCTGTATCCTCAAAATCATGTGTACTGAAGGTTTCATTGGGATGAGGTAATGTCGAAGATGGCCCCCAACTGTGAACACCGGTCGAGGTTGCCAAATAGTTGGGTACACAGTTCAGGGCAAGGGAGGGGTGCATTTCTTAGCTTATCTACATACTTGTTCAACTGTTTGACAAATTTAATAAATATTATTAAAGTAGTAAAAAAATAATCTACTTTAAAAAATATGTATATATGTACCTTCGCTTCCGCTTCCCATTCTTCATTAGTCATGTTAAAAGAATTCTTTACGGGATTATAAATATTTCCTATTTTGTTTTTAAGTTTTAACCACACTGCATACTTTGCTTTTAAATAGTCGTATCGGTTTTTCATTTGTTTTTTGTCGACAATAAAATTATGATTTGTTTTCAATTTCTCCGCGAGCACAGCCCATGAGCTTGCTTTTAGTCCACTACCCTCTCCGCCATTGCTTGTTAATTCTTGTATACATGCTTGCAAAAAAGTTTTATCCACCAATTCCGACTTCCAACTAACCCTAATTCTTTTATCTGTCATGTCTATTGTAAAAAGATTAAAAAAAAAAAAAAAAAAAAAAAAACTAATCATCCACATAACACACATTTGCAAATAGCTAACACTATTTTTTTTATGTCAATAAGATAAAACATATATTTTTTTGTTTAACCTAAAGATAATACAACTTGAAGACAAGACTTGGGAGATATCATATACACACAGTACATAACTTGAAGACAAGATCTCATATATATCAGTTTGGTAATGCATATATACCTATGTAACAAATTCTAATCATTGTCTTGAGCATTTTGATGTTACACACATATGCACATAAACATAACATATACACACAGTACACAATTCATTCGATTTAACAGATTTATAAAACAACTATATAAGGGTTGTGATTTCACACATTAGTAAACATGAAGGGGCTGTGATTTAACAACTATATAAAACAACTATATAAGGGGCTGTGATTTTTGATGTTACACACATTGCAAACTTTGATTTCACACATTAGTAAACATGAAGGGGCTGTGATTTAACAACTATATAAAACAACTATATAAGGGGCTGTGATTTTTGATGTTACACACATTGCAAACTTTGATTTCAAAATGAAATCATCAATTTGACAGCAAACATTTGACAGCAAACATGAAGGGTTTTGTGATTTCAGAAAAAAAAAAACGAAGAGGAAGAGGAAGAACGAGCGGCAATTTGTATTAGGGAAGCAGGAGAAGAAATTGCATCGGTCAAGAAGAGAAGAAGGTCTGGAATAGCGTTTCAACACAAAAGGAGAAGAGAGTTCATAATTAGTTCAAATGATTGGTACTTTAATAATGTCTATTACTTTGATTTGTTTTAGTTTTATTTTGAGTATGAGTAGCTGAATTTAGTTACTCCTGTTTAGCTAGATGAAACTTCGACTTATGGTTTAGTTAATTTATTATGGAATAGACTAGTTGGTATATGACAAAATTGTGATTTGAAAATGATAATAGACGTTATACAAACATGTTATATACATGAAATAACATTTGTTCGATACAGTTACTTAATTGATGTTTCATGAATTGTATGAACTTGGAAAAATTTCATAACTTTGAAGAAAAAGAGTTTTACGAATTTAAACGATATATTAAAGTAATGACTATCATTTGTATGAGATGAGTTTGATGTTTATGATAGTAGTTGCATATAAACTGAAATTTTTATGATCAAAACAATATCCAACATGTAATGGAAAGAAAAGGAATGGTAAGACAATTTCATTTGCATTTAACTAGTTGTCTAGATTGTATAATTGGTACATATTATGGAATATATCTTTAACATAGATTCAATAATAAGGAATAATTAATTATATAGGAATTGAAGGTTCAAGGAATCAAAGGAAGGAAAAGGAGGGAAGGCTAGTATATAAGGTTCAAGCACCCAAAGGAAGGACTAGAAGGGAAAATATATTCATAGTTAGAAAAACCTAGCTATTGATGTAAGTGCCTATGATATTTTCATAGGTACATAGCAAAAGAAGATTTCCTGTTACAACTATGACTCAATATTGTTTTGAAATTACATTCAGAAAGTTTAATTAGGGTGTCATGAGTTTATTTTTAAAAGTTTTATGATGCAATTTCACTGTGATTAAGTTTGATCATTTGTTTGGTGACCGAGTATTGAAGTTATGGTTGATAATTAGGTTTGGAAGTTTTATTAAATGAGTGCATTCATTGTTTTCTTTGTCCGTACTAATTAACATAGAAATGGGTGAGACCATGAGGCTCTACTTGTATGGTACCTCCAAGCAAAAAGTAGATGTCCATAAATAGTTAACATGGAAATAGTTGAGACCTTTTTCCGTTAACTTGATATGATTGGAGGCTTTCCAACTATCTTCGCATTTTTACCTAAGTTAACCCAAATATGGGGGAGTCTAATATGGGAATACTCTAGCTTTTAGTTTACCTAAGTTAATCACAGGAAACAAGGGAGTTTTCGACGAAGAGGCTTTCAACTTTCAATTTGAAGTTATTTATAATATTGCTTTCATATAAGTTTCAGTTTATATGTTTATTTATTGTCAATCCCTTTTAGATTTTTTATATTTTGTTGGGTTTAAACCCATGTATCTTCTAAGGCTTTGTCTTACATATATGTTGTGTAATTTGGATAAATAGCAAAGGAGTAGAACGTTAGAGTTAGAAGGAGACTGTTGGAAGGCTTAGCGATCATGGACTATGGTGTTTTCCATATCCTTAACTATGGTTGTGTTATTTATTTTGTAACACCCAAGACATGTAAACTCTCATAAAACTGATAATATTTATGGTTTTTTTAAACCACATTTTGATTCATGACTATATGTCATGGAGTTTATAACAACTATAATATATAAATGTTTTATAAAGAACCAGGTGTTATAATGATTCAATCAATTCCTCATGTTCAATCATATCATAACCAAGTGAGATCAAGAGCACAAGTCATTTATCATTATATGGTATATATATTTATCATTATTTTGTAACACCCAAGACATGTAAACTCTCATAAAATTGATAATATTTAAGGTTTTTTTAAACCACATTTTGATGCATGACTATATGTCATGGAGTTTATAACAACTATAATATATAAATGTTTTATAAAGAACGAGGTGTTATAATGATTCAATCAATTCTTCATGTCCAATCATATCATAAGAAAGTGAGATCAAGACCACAAGTCATTTATCATTATATGGTAAGATATATTTATCATTATTTTGTAACACCCAAGACATTTAAACTCTCATAAAATTGATAATATTTAAGGTTTTTTTAAAACCACATTTTGATGCATGACTATATGTCAAGGAGTTTATAACAACAATAATATATAAGTGTTTTATAAAGAACGAGGTGTTATAATGATTCAATCAATCCTCATGTTCAATCATATCATAACAAAGTGAGATCAAGACCACAAGTCATTTATATATATATATATATATATATATATATATATATATATATATATATATATACATATATATATATATATATATATATATATATATATATATATATATATATATATATATATATATATATAATACTAGTATATTATAAAGGAAACATTTTTCCTTTCACCACAATCATTTGAAACTCCCATGCATTTTTTCCTTTCACCACATTCATTTGAAACTCCCATGACTTTTCAAGTTCTACTCTATATAAATTATTATATTGTTACCTTTAAAATAAAAAAAATGTTTGATGTTTTAAATAATTACAATGATAGAAATTGAAACGTCAAGCAAATAAATTTAAAAAAATTAATTAACAATAACAACTACTAAAAATAACATGAAACCATATATTATATTTAATTTTATTCATAACTAACCCGTGAGTAGAGTTCATTCAAAAGATTGAGATTATACAGTTTTAATAGATGTATATATTATCATATAATTCAAAATAATCAATATATTATATCAACTTAGTATACAAATTATTATATCATATTTAACAACATTACTGCTATATTAAAAAAAAAAACATATATTTGTAAAGATTTCAACTATATAGATGCTTTGGCGCAACGCGTGGATATTCGCCTAGTATATATATATATATATATATATATATATATATATATATATATATATATATATATATATATATATAAATATTTGTCGTGTGTGTGTGTGATCAGGTTCATTTGAGACCATGCTAATTTTGTGAGATCGTGAGACCAAATCTAAAAATAATTTTAAAATGCAAAATAAAAAGAAAAATCCAAAAATTCTTTTTTTAATTAATATTTTCATGACTTTAATTACCTAAAAAAAGAAAAAAAATTACCGTTTTTTTTAAAAATACATGAAATATTCTAATAGAATATTTCACTATAAATAATCTAATGTGATTTCTAGAATGTTAGAATATTCTATTAGATTTGTCATATATGTAGAATATTCTAATATTCTACTAGAATATGTAAAAAAATGTATTTTTTTTTTAATGTTTTTGGTATTTTTTTTTTATTTTTTTTTCTGAAAATATAAATTCTGAAAATAATATATGAAAAAAAAATTCAAAAATTTTCAGTTATTATGCATTTTAAAAATGTTTTTTTATCTACTAAATGAGTGGTTAGGATTAAGTCTCACGGTCTAATAAAATTAGGTCGTCTCACATGAACCTAACCATATATATATATATATATATATATATATATATATATATATATATATATATATATATATATATATATATATATATATATATATATATATATATATATATATATATATATATATATATATATATATATAGAGAGAGAGAGAGAGAGAGAGAGAGAGAGAGAGAGAGCTTAATGGCTTGAAAGACTTATAAAAAGTTCGTGTGTTACTGAAACTATTTAATAAATCCGGTAAGAGTTTATGGGAACAACAATAAGAAACCATAATCAGGCCTCACATCCCTTAACTATGAAAATTGGTAGCGTTTCATGTTGCTTCATTCATGTTCGCTGATTACCTTAAGAACACAAGAAGAATGAGAGAGTTTTTATTTTATTGATTCGAAGTTTAGGAGTTGTTATTATTTGCTATGTGGGGATATCTGTTAAGAAAAATCTATTTGATCCTTAGTTTCTACATCAAAAGGATCCCCACTAAATTTTAGATTAACCCTAACTTGAGAATTACTTTTCAATCATATTTTTATTTTATTTTATTTTTTTTTCTTTTAAGTTGCTTTTGTGTAGACACCCAATTATTCCCGATAAGTAGTAACATAATGGTGAATATTGTGAAATTCACAAATCTCATAGTCGACAAATACGAAAATGACTTATTAAGGTAATTAATTTTTCGGTATATTCATATTTAGGTAACTATTTTTTTTTGTACACATTTAGATAACAAACTTGATGGAAGTGTTCACATATGACAATTATGACTTGCTATAGCGGGTTAATCATAGATGTGAACGCTTTGAACAAGTTTGTTATTTAGATGTGTACAAAAAAAAATAGTTACCAAATATGGACAAAACGAAAAGTAAAAGTAAATTACACGAATGGTCCCTATGGTGTGGGAGAATTTATGTTTTTGGTCCCTAACTTATTTTTTAAACTCGGACGGTCTCTACTGTCTCTTCCCCATCTTTAGTAATATCGACGTCTTCACCATCCTTCTTTTTTAGGTACTTTAACTCTGGCGAACCAACACTATAATCTACTGTCTCTTCATCTTTAGTGGGTTGTGGTGTTGATTCGACGTATTTGAAGGACAGAAAAAAGAAAGAACGATGAAGACGTCGATATCACTATAAATGTTGAGGAGAATGAAAGATGGGATGGTGAGGAGATACGGATATGTGAGGTATACTAATTTTTCTTAAATATATAAAGAATAAATACATAAACAAGAAAGTCAATTAAAAAAATAAATCAATAAGGGCACAATAGTCTTTTTAGGTAAGATAGAGACCAAGCGCGTAACAAAATTAAACAGTAGGGATGATCCGAGTTAAAAAAAAAAAAGTAAACCGTAGAGATCATCCGAGGAGATACAAATATGTGGGGTCTATTAATTTTTTTAAATATGGAAAAAATAAATACATAAATAAGAAATTAATTAAGAAATAAATTAATATGGACGTAATAGTCTTTTTAGGTAAGACAAAGACCAAATGACAACAAAAATAAACAATAGCGACCATCCAAGTTTAAAAAAATAAGTTAGGGACCAAAAACAGAAATTTCCTCAAACCAAAGGGACCATTCATGTAATTTACCTTTACTTTTCGTTTTGTTCATATTTGGATAACTATTTTTTTTTTGTACACATCTAGGTAACGAACTTGTTAAAAGCGTTCACATTTAGGATTTAACCAACTATAGCAGGTTATAATGGTCATATGTGAACACTTCTAACAAGTTTGTTACCTAGATGTATACAAAAAAAGATAGTTACCAAAATGTAAACATACCGAAAAGTTAATTACCTTAATAGGTTATTTTTCGGTCGACAAATTATGGTGCAAGTAAATCATTAACAAAATAATATATGTACAATATGAGGTATAACTACATGCAAAATCAAAAATCTATTCTAATAAAAAAAGAATTTTTTTATATGTCACAATTTAATTTATTTTGATGCATTTCATTTTGTTGTTATTTTAAATTAGTTTTCTTTCCACATGGTTTTTCTTATAGTTTTTTTTTTCTATTTTATTAAATTGTACATAATATTCAAATATAATAATAACAATAAATACAATAATAAATCAAATTAATTTCATTAATTGACTTTCAGATTTCAAAATTTATAAATTAGAATCTCATTATTTTTGTTTATTTATTTATTAAACTTATTTGTTTAACTTTAAAAGAGAAAAAAAAAGACACCTTAATTTTAGTAATGATATATATATATATATATATATATATATATATATATATATATATATATATATATATATATATATATATATATATATATATATATATATATATATATATATATATATTCAAGGTTGTAAAATGTTAAGAATTGGATATTTAATTTTTTTTAAATGAACCATAAAATAAATGGATCTTATATCTACTAGAGATTAAACAAGAGACAATTTACTGCCTTCCGTTCCAAAATAAAAAAAATAGATAATTGACTATATTATATTGAGATCGAATCAAATAGTAATGGTTAGGCATACCAAGGAATAGACAGTAAAAGTTCATCATTATGTAATTAATGTCTTTAATTAAGTCTTAAGATTAGAAGGAATCTTTTAAAACGTATAAAACAATGTTATCTTAGTCGAGCATGAGTGAATTATATCCACATTAACAATCTTGTATAATTAACTAATTGAGAATAGACATAATATAATTTGAATTATTTGCTAAAGTGACCCATATATGAATTGATAATATTTGTAATTCCCTGAAAATTTAAAAGTGACAAATATGACTGTAGAATATATGTTGTGTTGAAATGTCGACGACCTAGTCTCTAGGTTTTGTATGTTATATTCGTATAGAAGAGTTGTATTCTATATCGAAGGTTAAACAACTTTGATAGATTATTTTTTATTTAAGTGTCCACATTTTCAAAGTACTTTGATGTCGAAGTGACACTGTATATTTTGTTGTCTGTCGATAACACTATCACCTATAAATAGTGATATAGTCTTAAGTATTAGGTACGCAAACTCATTCATCACATACTTGTACTTGAGATTGCTTCCGGTCGTAATAGAGCTTAAACATAATTATTCACTTGTTGTGTTCATTTCCTTATTGAATTCATTACTTCATTGAATCCTGATCTCATCAAGCGGTATCAAAGTTGGACTCATCAACATGTTTAGCGAATTCAACAATTTTGGATTTGATATTCATATTTCTTTGAACATCGTTTCAAAATTTACAATTCTACATTTAGGATTGCAATCGATTCAATCTTATATCAATTTAATCTGATCTAATTCTTCGTTCAAAATATTTCAATGACTAATCTGTATATGAACACAAGTATGAACTATAAAAATTTGTTCGGATCTTCAACAAAAGCACATATGCTTCTTCCTGAATATTATGTTCGATGAGTTGATCATATAGAGGACTACATGGATAGAATGGATGAAGATCTATGTTGATCAAACAGAGATGGACTTTATCATGCAGATACCGTTGACACAGTTGGAACTGCAACAAAGAAAGAGATTTTGAATGTTCTAAAAGTCAAACATGAAGTATATGACAAAAGATGCATGAGAGAATTAAAAGATGCATTGACTGCTATTGTGTACAATTACATCCATGGATGCAACTCAACTTAACAAATCTAGAACAAATTGTAAGAAAAATCCCATGGAACTAAAAGAATTAAGAAGTGGTTATGTCACTCAATTGCTATCTAGGTTGTCCGAATTCAAGAATAAAGGAGAGTAAGTCTATCGACCTTTACTATGATCGTTTTAATGCTCTGATTTACAAAATGGTGAAGTATAAGGTTGTTCGTAGTGAAATGGAATTCAATATTAACTTCATTTAGGGACTGAGAAAGGAGTGGAGTAATATAAGTTTGTTGATAACATCACATAAGAACTTTGATTCTTATTATTTATTTGTATTGTTTAACACTCTAAAAGCTTATGAGGGTGAAAAAGAAGTTGTTGATGAAAAAGAGAAGGATAAAGCTGATCTTTGGAGGTCCTTAGGTTCTTTTGTCAAAATCAAATGTCAAAGAAAGTGTTTCAGAAGAAGAGGAATATAGTAACGAATAAGGTGTGTTCATGAATTCAGATGATGAAGTAGTAGCTTACTACTATAACAATAATGAAAAGAAATTTTATAAGAAGATGATGAAAGGAAATTTTAAGAGCAACACAAATCAGAAAAGTGCTTCGACTATGAACTCTAGAAGTCAAAGAAAAAATAATGATAATGTTGGGAATAACAATTCATTGAATGATACTATATCTAAAAACAAACTTTTAGGGATTCATGATTCAACTAAAATTATTTCAATAACAAGAATCACTTGGCTAGAGATTGCATGTTGAAGAATCCAGCTGAGAAACAAGAAAAGATTAAGCACGAGGCCTATTATTCAATGAAACTCGAATAAGTGAAAGGAAAGACGATGAATCTATTACTCAATGTGTCATCCTACTCAAGGAGTTATGTATGCAAAATACAAAGAAGACAATGATGAAGAAAAGGACATTGTGGAAGATGAGAAGGAATATGAATGACGGTGCTTCGTTGAAGCATCATCATGATCTTCGATAACAGAGAAGGTACATAATCTTTTAATCTCTTTTAAAATTTGTTGAACCTTAAAGTAACCTTCACTAATATTCAACATTGAAACTACTGTTCGAAGTTAAAGATTCTTGAGAATGTTGTTTTATTATCAGAAGTAGTTGACTTTTATTTTTTTTAGTTTGTGTTAGGAGTTTATAACTATTAGGTTGTAATTATTGTTGGATAATGACTAGACTACTTAGATATGTTGGTATCTTTAGCTTTACTTATTTACACGTTACGCCATCGCTTTGTGTCTATAAAATGGGAATCGAGTTGTGGTTCTCCTTACACCTTTTCATGTTATCATGCTGAACAATTATTAATACATCTAAGATTAGTATTTTTCAAATATTTTTATCTATTTACGCTTCTGGTCTTTCATTATCGTTATATATATATATATATATATATATATATATATATATATATATATATATATATATATATATATATATATATATATATATATATATATATATATATATATATATATATATATATATATATATATATATATATATATATATATATATCAGTTGTTAAGTTACTACTTCTGCACTTACTTTTGACAATTAACTTATAGCATTTCCTGGTTTTAAAAATTGGTATCAAAGCCAATATTGGTTGTCTCATATCCACTCTCATCCGATTATCATTGTACGAAAACTTGTAACTTACATTTTTGGGAAACCTCTAAATATTCTTTATATACTATCATTGCTAAAAATCTTTTTAACCGATATATGTTGTTAACATTCAAACTGTTTGTGATGTTTCTCATGAGCACCCATATTGATTGTTAACGAATATGGGCAATGGAAAAATAGAACGAGTAATTATTTGAAGAGAAAAGGAAAGTATGTTTGGTGTTCCGTTGTTAAAGGTTATGTGGTTCTGACAGATCCTCTTGATGAGCTTGTTGTTACCTACTTAGGTGGTGGTGTTGGGGCTCAACCAGGATGAGAAGCATGATCTCCAACACTAGAAGACCTCACTAAATTGGAAAACAATGATATACCGTTTGCTCAACTTGTATGTGGTCTACCACCTGATCTATTTTACCACATCAAGTTGTGTCAGTCTGCTCCTGAAATGTGGATAACTCTTCAGTCTTTGTTTGAAGGAATTAAAAATGTCAAAGATAAGAAACTCGGTTCTTCTCTGAATGACTTCAAGAAGTTTCACATAATTCCTAGAGAAAGTGTGAAGTCTATAGCTACTCATTTTTCTCTAATTCTCAACCAACTCACCAGTGCTAAAACTATCAAAACGAATCTTGAAATAAATCTAAAATTTCTAGATGGTCTTGGTGATGGCTAGGTAACTGTAAAAATGATTTAACAAGGAAATGGAAATCTCAAGAAAATGAATCTCATTAACTCTGAGGAGAACTTCAAGCTCAGGAGTCAACGGTCATCCAATAACATCAGAAAAATAGAGGACCCCTTGCTCTAGGAATTCATAGCCCTCATGGTTTTAACCCTAATTAACCACACCCGTTTGATGAACTCTCTGAGGTAGATTTCCTGAATTAATATAGTCTCATTTTTCACATATACAACCAAAGATTCCCACAACTAAATCCACCAAAAACACAACCGTTTACTAGAGCCAACATTTGTGTTCCTCAGTCAAACAATGTTTCTTTTCAAGCACTTCCAACACCACAACTCCTGCAAAAGCTCAATTAGAAGAAACTCCAAAGACAAAGAACTCTCTAGTGAAAAAACCTTATGAAATTGCCAAAACTCTGACAGTTGTGAACAAAAATAATACCATAGTTTGTCCACCTTCAATGGAATCAATCACTTCACAAAATATTATAAGTTAAAGAAGGTGAAGAACGATGCATACTAATTGGAAAGAGTTCCCAAAGCTACTAAAAAAAAGGAATTCTTTGTCTAAAGAGAAGAACCAATTTGTTCTTCTAGAGATGACAAGGATACTGAAGGATCTAGAAGAATGGGAAAGCTATGCATGATTGCAAAGAATGATGTTGATTGTGTTTCAAATGATCTTTGTTCCTCTAGATCAAAATATGATTGAAAAGCGAAGAAAGTGAAGAACTACTATTTTTCATGGCTTCCAACGCACCTTCTAGCTGAAGCATTATCGAGCAGGAACAATTTATGGTTTCTGAAAATAATTTATGTCCTACAATCTGTAAGCCTTATTTATAACAAATCTCCATGTCTCTTATCGACGCCTTAAAGGCATATCAAAAAGCTAAGGTAGACAAAGACTTGGCCTACCAAGAGTTGTATCGACTAAGAGATCATTTTAAGTAGAAGAAGTTAAGAATATATCGTTTGGAAAAAAGAACTAGCTTTATAGAAAGATGCTACAACCATAACTAATAGTAGTCATGTTTCTGACCATGAACAAAGGGATGTATTAGTTAAGGATAATAGTAGGTCTCGGCACAAAAATCCATACTCCTCTGGAAGAACTAAAGGAAAAGTATACAAAATTCTTGGGGAATATTCCTAGACTAGAATATGATGATAAGAGCATTTCAACAGTTGATTTTGAAGGAGTACCAACTTTTAATGAATTTCAAAATAAAAGTTTTGTTCCAAGAATCGTCGTGGACCCATCATAAGTAACCCAAATTGAAACGTCTTCAAAACCTTACTTCTTAAAAGATCAAGTTACTTGTAAAACAAACAATTTAATACCAACACAAACCTCTGATACTAATCATCTCTCATTTGCAAAGGTTGTGATTTCGAAATCCAGAAGTGATTTAAATGCAAAACTCTCAAGTTTTGTTAATCCTAACTCAAAAAAACATCTTCAATTATGCCAATTGTCTATAGTGTCACAAATCCTGTAGAAGGTGAAAGAATAGGAACTAAGAAAGAGTCATCCTCCTCTAGTCAGAAGAAAACTCAGGAACCATTGATAAAAAAGAAACCTTAAATGAATTGATGTAACATTATATCTTTGAGAACTGAAGCCCAAACAGTAGTTGCAAAGAAAACAAAATCTAGACTCAACCACGCAATAAGTAAAAGAATATTCTGATTAGGTTAACAATAGATTAGGTTCAAATGTTGATAGATCCAGAGCCAAACTACTTGTGTAACAAGTTAAGATGTCACACCCCCAAACCTGAACATCGGAAACATTCAGGGGCGGTGGATGTCATGTACAGTATCATAACAAATGAATAATAAAGAAAGTACACACAACCATCATATACATAATTGAAAAGTTTACATGATTGTAGTATTACATGTTTGAAAAGTCAATTAAAATATGATGTCCAAAAGATTAAACTAACGCCTGAGCGTGAGTCTTCAAAAGCAGTTGCTAACCTGATTTAGAGATTTCCTGAGAATACAAGTTATTTCAAAGAAAAAGTGTCAACATTTAAGTTGGTGATTTCATAAGTAGTGTTTTGATAAAATGTATGCCATTTCGAATGTTCATGTGTGTCTTCCAGAAAATCCGATTTTTTCTTACGAATAATGTTGTAAATCGTTATTGTATAAAGTGAATGTTTGAACCAGGAAAATCCTATATTTTCCTAAATGAGATGCAGTCTTAAATGACCAAGACTGTAACCTGTAAGCAAATATGCCATGCTTAGAAATAAAGATGTATAGTTATATTATTAAGTAAAACTATTTGTGGAAGTGTTTATCCTGAATTCTGACCATGCTGATAATACCCTATAATATAGTTATTACCCCCCGAGCATGATTGAGTTATGTATTACTACGTTCATGAGAAATTGCTTCCGCGTGTTGTGAGTTCCTCATAACCATAATAGACACAGTACCTAATGTTGACATTTGTCACCCCGGGGAATGTAGCTAACAGTCAGGGTGAGAAGTCATCAGCCCCGTATAGATCTATACACACTTGCCACGCTCTCCCACCAAGAGACTCTGGTTATAGGTGGGAACTTTCGTTTGGTACAAACAAAGCCATATGACATCACATGATTTCTAACAACGATGTTCACGAGTAATATGATGAAAATTCTTTTGACAATTCGAGATAACAATTAAGTCACATATGCAAAAGTATGTATGTTTATGTCCAAAATGATTACCCTTTCTACAGTGTTAACAAAGGCATAATAACAAATTGTGATTTGTCGAATACACATAATGTTATAGTTGAAATGGTTACCCTTGATATGATGTAGTATGTGAAAACCATCAAATTCAAGTCATTGTCAAAGTCAACAAGTCAAGGTCAAGTCAACAAGTCAAACCGGTCAATCTTGTATAATACTTGTATGATTTAAAGTTATTCTATGAAAACGTACATTTGTATGTCAAAAATTCGAGTGTCTCGGTAAATCTATGTGTTTATCAATGTGAAACCCTAAGAAGGGAGTTCAACGCATCAAAACACGACTATGAACCCAATTGGGGACTTAAAATAATCATAAACGAAGTATAACGAGGTCCACGGACCTTGCATTGCAAGATTATTCGATGAAAATGGCTAAAAGTAAATCTCTCTCAAATCTCTCCCAATCTCTCCAAAATCTATCTCATACTTTTTATAGTCAACCGGGTCATCCCGACTCTTAAATTGACCAAAAATCGCTTGAATCGGTGAGTTATATCGAAAAACAGCTAATTAGGACCGGAACTCCTCTTAGGAGCCGAAACTCCTGTCAGAACCGAGCCTGTCACAAGCCTATCGGACTGAGCCTCGCAGACAGCAGCCGAGACCGACCGTCGGTCCCTCGTCCCCCTCGCACATTTGGTCCTTCTTCTTCCCATCTCTAGGTTCTTAGCTTCTTAGAGCCGAACCTCGCAGGTTCGGTCCCTAAAGCTGATTTTTGACAACTTTCGCTTGTTCAACCCATTTTTCACGTTTTTGATGGGATTTTTTCACCAAATTCATATTTTTACCATTTTTAACCCCCAAAACTCATATTTTATTTATTTCTCAACGATTTATTAATTAAAAATCATTATTTTATATTAAGAGGATATTTACCCCACAAGTGGGTCAAGTGTGCCCACTTGCCTTCCATGTGTCACCCTCTCACTTGCCACCTTATCCACATCACACAAACCAATGCACACATCACTTCAAACTTACAAGTTTCTCCAGCAACCTTCTATATAAAGAAATCCCTGGAGGATTTCTTGATTTACTTGCTCATTCCAAACATACACACTTCTCATATCACCTCAAGAAAGCTTCTTTCTCTCTACTTTCCACCACCTTGTGCAAGTGTTCTCGAGTTGCTACTGCACTTTTTGGAAAGTACTGCATATAAACTCAAGTGTCATTCCATAATTTCATAATACTCTTGGATCATTGACTAATATCTTAACACCAAAAATCACTCTTAGGATCATCCAAACTCTCACGTGTTCATCAAGTGTTCTTGACTTGATACTCCTCGTCTTCGACCTTCCACTCTTCCAAGAATCACTCAAGGCGAGTTCATACCCCTATATTTTCTTGTTTTCTTTAGTTTTCATGGGGAAATACAAGTTAAACACCAAAACATATTTGAAACTTAACTTGACAGCTTACAACAGAAAAGTTATGACCTGTTCACGAACTGTTTTACCCAACTTAAACTTAATATTTTTCAAAAATGTTCAATATGCAAATGGATCAGTTTTATACCTTTAAAATAACTACTGGCTCATGTCCATACGATTTTTCTAAAATTTATGGTGATTTTTACAAAACTGCCTTTCACTGTAGCAACGAAATCGGACCAGGTTATGAAAATGAACATTTTCACACTGGTTCGAGATCACCAAAAATTATAAGAAAATTTGTGAACATAGTAGACTCTTTTTCCAAACTCTTCGAGTTTACGGATTTAGTTTTTGAGTTACGATGATGTTTCTATAAATAATCTAAAACAGTGACAGTTAAGAGTTAAATTGTTAAAAAAAGTTTAAGAGTTATTCACACCTTGTAACATGCTGAGCAAGGTGTGTAAAATTTTATACTTAGCATTTTCAATGTCATTTTATTTAAATACAAGGTGATGCATAACAAGGATTCATCTACAACATAAAACATGTTGATAAAACTATAATAGGTATAGTTTGGACACCTTAAATGGTAATACTATCGATTTACAAAGCGATTATTTTATTACAAACTACGTGAACATGTTAATGAATAAATTTGTGAGACATTCATCTTCGGAGTACTCTTTAGTACAACAAAAAAGTCCTGTAGTTATAGCCAAAATCTCTTGTAGGGAGAGCGTGATAGTTGTGTATAGATCTATATTGGGTTTGACAACCCGCATCTGAGCTGCTTGCAACAGCTAGACCGACAGGTCTGGGGTGACAAGTGTCATAACATTCTGACGCTTGAAGAACGTCGAGTACGAGTTCTTTGAGTCATAGTATGGTTATAACAACTCACATGGGAAATTAACAAACACACCGTTCACGGGAATTTAAGGATTTCACGAAAAAGAGTTTTATTTAAATATAAAACCACATATAAGTATGATGATTTACTTACATATACTAAGTCTTGGTTCAATTAAGACTACACTAAATCTTTTAGAAAATATTGGATTTTCTGGAAACAAACTTTTAACAAACTTTAAGGAACAACATTCATTTTTCATTCATAAATTGCTTATGAACTCACCAGCTTTAATGCTGATACTCTTTCAAAAACAACTTGTATTCTTAGGAAATCAGTAATACAGGTAACCACAAGACTTTTGAAGGCAAGACGCTAAGGCGTAGATTTCTTTTGAACTATTTTGACATCATATGTAATTTATTTGTAAACATGTATTTTGCAATGATGTAACCTTTTAGATTATATTTATGATGGTTGTGTTTACTTTCTTCACTATGGTTATGATATCAGAGCTTTGTTTATAGTGAACTAAGTATATCGAACCACATAAGATATACAAACTATAAATACAACGAGACAAAATTCTCTAACGTAGCCTTGAAAAAATACTTTTAAAAATAAAAATTTGTATTTTTTATATAAGTATTCGTACCATCGCACTCACTAGTTCAGTATCACAATAGCAATAACATAAAAGTATTGAGACAAGTTTGACACCATGATCCAGCTTCAGGGTATGTAGTCAGATCATGGACGAATATAGCTTGATCAACTATATTTAGCCAAGGTATGACCAACGTATGCCGAAGAAGGATCATGATGAGCAACAAGTCTTCAACTTACCAAAAATCTCGTGAAGCAAATATAAAATTACTATAGGAGTATTTTAACACAAAACCCGTAATGATCACAATATATAATTACAATAACAAATTTCTTATACCAAAAATTTCTCACGATATCCTTCTTATCCCTATTCTCGTACAGGCGCGATGGCAGGATTTCACTTGCCGGGTGACCCCTACTTCCCCAACCAAGGGAATGCTGGTTAGATTGTGGAAGATCCGAAGGAAGATTCTGATGAGGAACCCATGGAGGATGGAGAGCCCATGGAAGAGGAAGAATTAGTAGACGGTGAAGAAGAAGAAGAAGAGGAAGAAGACTTAGATGGAACCTATTCGGAACCCGAAGTTTACAATCCACACCCTGCCCCTATTCCTCCACAACACTACCAGCGCCGACGCCCCAATGGGCCGAAACTATACATCGATGGAGCCGAGAGCAAGGTCAACGACCTCCCTATGGCATGCAACGGGGTTTCTACAATCTAAGCAGAGGAGGGTCAGTCGACCGAGCCCTCCCTATCATAGTTCACTTGTCACACGCCACGAAGAGCAAACAAGAGTTAACACCCGACATCTCATGGAAGTTGGTGCCACCAGCCAAGTCAACTCCGTTCGTATTTGCCGGTTGGATGATGACCACGATCGAACTCGAGATCGCACCGAGCTTCTACGATGAGAGATGGCCGTGACCCGAGCTGAAGTACAAGAACTCCGAGCTACTCTAGAAGGACTTTTGACAGACATAGAACGCCAGGCGGCTGAATCCAGATCCGAAATGAGGAACTTCATGTCTTCATTTCGTGATCAGCAGAGCTTCAACCACCGCAAGTAGTACTTGCACTGCTCGCTTCAGCTTAATCTATTTTTGCGGATAGATATTACTATTATTTTCTAGTATGTTATGTCCGATCCCGCGATTTAAGTGTTTACACTTCTGGGATCAATTAGGCGGTCAAAATTTTTCCGTACATTGATGTAACATAGACCCTTATAGGGTCTAATTTTTCCCAATATTGTATACTAAGTTATATCAATGAAATTGACACGCTATTTGCTTTATCACATCAAGTTCATGACAAGGATTGTTTTTAGACTAAATTTATTGGTGTCCAATTTATGATTGCTTGATTTATATGTCAAATTATATATAATTAAGACCATGTCGACCTAGAAATGGTGGTTCCACCTTGGCTCCTATTCCTTGTTTGGTTGTGGACCCAGGGAAGACCCATTAGATTCGAAAGTTTATTTAATCTTAATTATATGTAAATATTATACATCAAACGATGTATAGATGAGCCCGTTATGGATTCTATCACAAACATTTCATGTAAATCAAATCTATCAGCATTCATAAAGTCTATATTTTTATTATCTATAGACCTCTAGTATGAATGGATTCATACAATTTCTTTACAAGTCGAAATCATGATGCGAATAAGGAACTAATAATGTTTAGTCTAACTCTCGACTTTTGGAGTGCTATCAAAGACTTATTGTCTTTTCATTCTTGTTATGGTAGAAAAAGCCACCTCGTAGAAATCCTAGATGTGGCGACGCCGCAGGAGCTGCACCACCGCCACAGGAGCTGCACCACCGCCACCACCACCTCCACCACCCCCTCAGTTCGACCGGGTAATGTTCCAGGCTGCCGTAATAGCCGCAGTAGTAGCCGTAATGTCCCAAATCAGCACTAATAATGCGGGTGGTGTGAGTAATGGTCCCACAAATTCTAACAACGGGGACAGTCAGGGATGCTCGAGAGAGTGTACCTACAAAGACTTTACAAATACCAAACCCAAAACTTTCAATGTAAGCGGAGGTGTCATAGCATTGCTTCAATGGTTCGAGAAGACCAAATCCATCTTTAAAATATGTGCATGCCCTGAAGCAAACAAGGTCAAGTTTGCAACATGCACATTCTTTGAAAGGGCACTCACCTAGTGGAATGGCTACTTTAAGACATTAACACTTTCGGTGACTAACTCGATAACATGGGAAGACCTGAAAACCATGTTGATGAAGGAGTAATGCCTAAGCGGCGAGATACAAAAGTTGGAAGAGGAACTTTGGGGTCTCAAAATGATAGGCTCTGACATCCTGTCTTATACCTCAAGGTTTAGTGATCTAGCTGTACTGTGTCTAGGGATGGTTCCATCGGAAAGCAAGAAGGTGGAAAGATACATATGGGGACTATCTTCCCAACTTCAAGGGAACGTATTGGCCTCAAAGCCAACTACCTTTGATAGTGCCAAAGAACTGGCACAACAACTTATCGACCATAAAGCCAGTCATGGCAGTGTGACAACCACCTCCAAGCAAGTTAAAGGAGGAAACAACAAAAGGAAGTTCTGGAACAAGAAGAAGGGTCAATCTGCTCAAGACCCTACCAAGAAACAACAATTGGTTGCTGTGAACGCCGCCACAACTACTGCCAACCCAACTCTGATAAAGCAATACGCCGGGAAACTGCCAAAGTGCAATAAATGCAACTTTCACCACAATGGCGCTTGCCGTGAAATGCATTGCGCCAACTGTAACAAAAAGGGGCACACCGCTCGATTTTGTAAAGCTCCAGTCCAACAAAACGCACAAGATGCCAACGTCGGAGCAAGTCAAACCTGCTATGGTTTTGGGGAGGCAGGACACTTCAAGCGGAACTACCGAAAGGCAAGAAACCCCAACCTTGGTGGAGTGGGCAGAGTTCTGACAATAGGTCATGAGGAAGCAGTTGCAGACCCAACTGTGGTCACAGTACGTTTCTCCTCAACAATACATACGCATGCATTCTTTTCGATAGTGGTGCGGAGAAAAGCTTCGTGAACCATCAATTTAAACACTTGCTTAAACAAAAACCACAAACACTAAAAGATACATTCACCATAGAAATGGCTAACGGAAAAACAGAGAACGCTAACGACATTTACATCGGGTGTACCCTCACACTAAATAATCGCTCTTTCTAAATCGACCTTATGCTGGTCACCGTAAAAAGTTTTGATGTCATCATTGGCATGGATTGGCTGTGCCCTCACCATGCCGAAATCCTATGTCACGAAAAGGCAGTTCGCCTTAATCCGCCAAATGGCAAAACCCTCGTCGTCTATGACGACAAACCCAGTTCAAACTTTCAGATCATTTTGTGTGTCAAGGCGCAAAAGTACCTCTGCAATGAGTACCACGCCTTCCTAGCCAACGTCGTGGATAAGAATCAAGGAGCTAAAAACATAAAGGAAATTCCAGAGGTCTGGAAATTCCCTGACATATTCCCGGAAGACCTTCCAGGAGTGCCCCCTGCTAGACAAGTCGAATTCTGAATCGACCTAATTCCTGGAGCTACTCCTGTAGCCAAATCGCCATACCATCTAGCCGCAGCCGAAATGCAGGAATTGTCTAGTCAATTGAATGAACTACTAAGCAAAGGCTTCATAAGGCCAAGCTTCTCGCCCTGGGGAGCACCATTATTGTTCGTCAAAAAGAATGATGGGACGTTCCACATGTGCATTGACTACCATGAATTAAACAAACTCACCATTAAAAACTGATACCCTTTGCCTCGGATCGATGACCTCTTTGACCAACTGCAAGGAGCAAGTGTCTTCTCGAAGATTGACCTTAGATCAGGGTACCACCAATTATGAGTTCAAGAGGAGGATATCCCCAAGATAGCCTTCAGAATGCGCTATGGTCACTACGAGTTTGTAGTGATGCCCTTCGGCTTAACAAATCCACCTGTGGTGTTCATGGACATGATGAATCGGGTGTGTCGACCTTACTTACACAAGTTCGTGATTGTTTTCATCAATGATGTACTAGTCTACTCCCGAAGTGAGGAAGAACATAGCCAACATTTACGTCAAGTCCTGGAGACACTGAGGGCAAAGAAATTGTATGCAAAATTCTCAAAGTGCGAGTTCTGGATTCGAGAAGTGGATTTCCTCGGACATGTAGTCAGCAAGGAAGGAATACATGTGGACCCTTCAAAGATCAAGGCAATCAAAAGTTGGGCAGCGCCAAGAACACCCACAGAAATCCGTCAATTTTTAGGACTCGCTGGTTACTATCGAAGATTCATCAAAACTGCTCCAAAATCGCAAAACCACTCACCACCTTGACTCAAAAAGGTGTAACCTTCGCCTAGGGGAATAAGCAAGAGGTTGTGTTCCAAACGCTGAAATGAGCCCTGTGTAGTGCTCCGATCTTGTCACTACCAGAGGGAACAGAAGACTTTGTGGTTTATTGCGATGCATCAAACCAAGGTTTGGGATGTGTGTTGATGCAAAGAGGAAAGGTCATTGCCTATGCCTCAAGACAGCTGAAGACGCACGAGGTAAACATTACGACGCACGATCTCAAACTAGGAGCGATAGTTTTCGCCCTAAAAGTCTGGAGGCATTACCTCTACGACACCCAATGCACTATCTTCACCGACCACAAAAGCTTTCAGCGTATCCTCAACCAAAAAGAGCTCAACATGAGACAAATACGATGGGTAGAATTGCTAAACAATTACGAATGCGAGATTCGTTATCACCTAGGAAAAGCCAACCTGGTGGCAGACACTTTAAGCAAAAAGGAATACTCTGGCCGCCGAGTAAAGGCATTAACCATGACCATCCATTCACAACTGTACACACAAATCAAGGAGGCACAAGAAGAAGCCTTGAAACCAGAGAACGTGGTAGGTGAAGCGTTGAGAGGAATGAACAAAAATCTTGAAGTGAGGGATGACGGAGTTTGTTGTCTCATGAACTGGATCTGGACACCCAAATTTGGTGGATTCAGGGACGTTGTCATGAATGAAGCTCACAAAACTCGTTACTTAGTGCATCCCGACTCGGACAAGATGTATTTAGACCTCAAGAAGCTATATTGGTGGCCAAACATGAAAGCCAAAATACCTACCTTCGTGGGCAAGTATCTGACTTGCGCAAAGGTTTAGGTAGAGTATCAGAAGCCCTTGGGACTACTTCAACAGCCAGTGATACCCGAGTGGAAGTGGGAGAGAATTACAATGGACTTCATTACCAAGTTACCTAAGACAACGGGTGGACTTGATACCATTTGGGTAATCGTCGACAAATTAACCAAATCCGCTCACTTCCTGCCAATAAAGGAAACCGACAAAATGTAGAAAATAACAAGGATCTACATTAAAGAAGTTGTGCGACTTCATGGAGTACCGATATCCATTATCTCCGATAGAGACAGTCGGTTCACGTCACGATTCTGGCAGTCACTGCAGAAAGCTATGGGAACTAGGCTGGACATGAGTACAACCTACCACCCACAGACCGACGAGCAGAGTGAAAGGACCATTCAAACATTAGAGGACATGCTAAGAGCTTGTGTGATGGATTTTGGTAAAGCGTAGGATGCTCACTTACCCCTTATCAAGTTCTCATACAATAATAGTTATCATAATAGCATCAAAGTTGCTCCGTTCGATGCCCTCTATGGCCGTAAGTGCAGATCACCCCTGTGCTAGGATGAGGTGGGTGATACGCAACTAGCAAAAGGGCAAGTTCCTAACAACAAAATCATTGGCCCGGAGATCATAACGGAAACAACAGAAAAGATCGTCCAAATTCGAGAACGGATGAAGGCTTGACAAGACTGACAAAAGAGCTACGCCGATAAAAGACGGAAGCCATTGGAGTTCCAAGTTGGAGATCGAGTACTACTGAAAGTATCACCTTGGAAGGGATTAATACGTTTTGGAAAACGTGGGAAGTTAAATCCAAGGTATATCGGGCCATTCGAAATCCTTGCCAATATTGGCCCGGTGACATACAAGCTTCGATTACCATAGAAACTCAGCAACGTGCACCCTACCTTTCATGTGTCGAACTTAAAGAAATGTTTGTCTGATGAGACCCTTTTCATTCCTTTGGAAGAAATTGACATCAATGAGAACCTCCACTTCATAGAGGTACTTGTTGAAATCATGGATCGAGAGGTCTAAACGACGAAACAAAGTCGCATCACCATCGTAAAGGTCTGCTGGAACGCCAAGCGAGGACCTGAATTTACATGGGAACGTGAGGATAAAATGAAGCAAAAGTATCCACATCTATTCCCCAACCCTTGAAGTCCCTCTTAAAAATGCAAATTTCGGGGCGAAATTTCTTCTAACGGGGGAATAATGTGACAACCGTCAAATTCAAGTCAAAGCCAAAGTCAAAGTCAACAAGTCAAAGTCAAGCCAACAAGTCAAACCGGTCAATCTTGTATAATACTTGTATGATTAAAAGTTATTCTATGAAAACGTACATTTGTATGTCAAAAATTCGAGTGTCTCGGTAATCTATGTGTTTATCAATGTGAAACCCTAAGAAGGGAGTTAAACGCATCAAAACACGACTATGAACCCTTTTGG
Source organism: Lactuca sativa (assembly GCF_002870075.4). Classification (NCBI taxonomy): domain Eukaryota; kingdom Viridiplantae; phylum Streptophyta; class Magnoliopsida; order Asterales; family Asteraceae; genus Lactuca; species Lactuca sativa. The sequence goes on from NC_056626.2 coordinate 371,561,274, forward strand.
GGACTTAGAAGAATCATAAACGAAGTATAACGGAGTCCATGGACCTTGCATTGCAAGATTATTCGATGAAAATGGCTAAAAGTGAATATCTCTCAAATCTCTCCCAATCTCTCCCAAATCTCTCTCAAACTTTTTATAGTCAACCGGGTCATCCCGACCAATTAATTGACCAAAAACCGCTTGAATCGGTGAGTTATATCGAAAAACAGCTAATTAGGACCGAAACTCCTCTTAGGAGCCGAAACTCCTGTCAGAATAGAGCATGTCAGAAGCCTCTCGAACCCAGCCTCGCAGACAGCAGCCGAGACCGAGCGTCGGTCCCTCCTCCCCCTCGCACCTTCGGTCCTTCTTCTTCCCTTCTCTAGGTTCTTAGCTTCTTAGAGCCGAACCTCGCAGTTTCGGTCCCTAAAGCTGATTTTTGACAACTTTCGCCTGTTAAACCCATTTTTCACGTTTTTGATGGGATTTTTTTCACCAAATTCATATTTTTACCATTTTTAACCCCCAAAACTCATATTTTATTTATTTCTCGATGATTTATTAATTAAAAATCATTATTTTATATTAAGAGGATATTTATCCCACAAGTGGGTCAAGTGTGCCCACTTGCCTTCCATGTGTCACCCTCTCACTTGCCACCTTATCCACATCACACAAACCATTGCACACATCACTTAAAACTCACAAGTTGCTACAGAAACCTTCTATATAAAGAAATACCTGGAGGATTTCTTTATTTACTTGCTCATTCCAAACATACACAATTCTCATATCACCTCAAGAAAGCTTCTTTCTCTCTACTTTCCACCGCCTTGTGCAAGTGTTCTTGAGTTGCTACTGCACTTTTTGGTAATTATTCCATCTAAAATCAAGTGTCATTCCATAATTTCATAGCACTCTTGGATCATTGACTCATATCTTAACACCAAAAATCGTTCTTAGGATCATCCAAACTCTCACGTGTTCATTAAGTGTTCTTGACTTGATACTCCTTGTATTCGACCTTCCACACTTCCAAGAATCACTCAAGGTGAGTTCATACCCCTATATTTTCTTTTTTTCTTTAGTTTTCAGAGGGGGAATACAAGTTAAACACCAAAACATATTTGAAACTTAACTTGACAGCTTACAACAGAAAAGTTGTGACCTGTTCACGAACTGTTTTACCCAACTTAAACTTAATATTTTTCAAAAATGTTCAATATGAAAATGGATCAGGTTTATACCTTTAAAATAAATACTTGCCCATCTCCATACTATTTTTCTAAAATTTATGGTGATTTTTACAAAACTGCCTATCCCTGTAGCAACGAAATCGGACCAGGTTGTGAAAATGAACATTTGTGAACATAGTAGACTCTTTTTCCAAACTCTATGAGTTTATGGATTTAGTTTTCAACTTACGACGATTTTTCTATAAATAATCTAAAACAGTGACAGTTAAGAGTTAAATTGTTAAAACAAGTTTAAGAGTTATTCACACCTTATACCATGTTGAGCAAGGTGTGTAAGATTTTATACTTAGCATTTTCAATGTCATTTTATTGAAATACAAGGTCATGCATAACAAGGTTTCATCTACAACATAAAACATGTTGATAAAACTATAATAGGTATAGTTTGGACACCTCAAATGGTAATACTATCGATTTACAAAGCGAGTATTTTATTACAAACTACGTGAACATGTTAATGAATAAATTTGTGAGACATTCATCTTCGGAGTACTCTTTAGTACAACAGAAAAGTCCTGTAGTTATAGCCAGAATCTCTTGTAGGGAGAGCGTGATAGTTGTGTATAGATCTATATTGGGTTTGACAACCCGCATCTTAGCCGCTTGCAACAGCTAGACCGACAAGTCTGGGGTGACAAGTGTCATAACATTTCGACGCTTGAAGAACGTCGAGTACGAGTTCTTTGAGTCATAGTATGGTTATAACAACTCACATGGGAAATTAACAAACACACCGTTCACGGGAATTTAAGGATTTCACGAAAAGGAGTTTTATTTAAATATAAAACCACATATAAGTATGATGATTTACTTACATATACTAAGTCTTGGTTCAGTTAAGACTACACTAAATCTTTTAGAAAATATTGGATTTTCTGGAAACAAACTTTTAACAAACTTTAAGGAACAACATTCATTTTTCATACATAAATTGCTTATGAACTCACCAGCTTTAATGCTGATACTCTTTCGAAAACAACTTGTATTCTCAGGAAATCAGTAATACAGGTAACCACAAGACTTTTGAAGGCAAGACGCTAAGGTGTAGATTTCTTTTGACCTATTTTGACATCATATGTAATTTATTTGGAAAAATGTATTTTGCAACGATGTAACCTTTTAGATTATATTTATGATGGTTGTGTTTACTTTCTTCACTATGGTTATGATACTGAACATGACGTCCTCTACCACCGAATGTTTCCGCCGTTTCGGTTTGGGGGTGTGACATAGTATGCACATTTATAAATAAAGTGTATTTCATTTATAAAACATATTGTATACCCGGAGAGTAAGTTGTGCTGTGAGGTGTTTTGCATGATAATAACTTCATAAGATAGTTAAAACAATAGTATGAAAAGTATAGAAAAAGATCGATGTTTCACACGATTTTAGTCGTGTGTTTACTTGTATTCCCCCCCCCCCCCCTTAAAGTGTTTAAAAGCAGTTAAAAACATATTTAAAGTGTGTTTGTATGGGTATGAACTCGCTTGTTAGGAGTGAGGATTTGATGAGAATGAGGCTTTGCTCGGGCATCACTTCTACTGGAAAGAAGTCGATTTCTTAGAAATCTTGGGACTTCAGGACTTGCGTCGCGTGTTGGGAGTGTTACTGGGGCTTCGGGGTAGTCTCAGGATGGTAAACGCAGAGTAAAAGTGGCTAGAAGAAGAGAAATGAGCAGTCTAAACCCGAGACCTTTGATTTCTATTTATAGGGTCATTTTTGGGGTCTCGCGTCGTGAAACAAGCTTATTCACATCGTGAACTTGGTCGTCACTGCATGCGTCATCGCAAGTTGGGTGTGACAGACTCCAAGAGGCGTCAGCCTAAGTTCACGTCGTGAACTTCTGTTTCACGTCGTGAACTCTGACATAGTGTTGGGGTTCACGCCTCGAAGTTCAGAAATTCCTAACTTTTGCATACGAACTTTGTTTTCGATGTTCTTTATATCGACGTGAAGCTAAGGTTATGATCTATAACTCTCGTTAAACTTCGTCGGCTAATTTTGATTTAAATTTTATTATATATTTTTTAGTAGGTCGGGACCAGAAAACTCCGTCAAGAATCCATAACTTCTTCATCTGATGTCCGTTTTCGCCTGTCTTTTTACTGTTGTACTACTACTGTTGAGATCTTCAATTCTCGGTTAGATTGCGTTTGCTGAAAGTCGCTCGATTTCTATTTCGAGTTTTTAGCTGTCTACCGCTATGTCTGAAAGTTCGAAAAATCATATCTTCCTTATACGAAGTCAGATTTGGGCGTTCCTATTGTGTACGTTTACGGTTTAATGATATATACAACTTTCATTTAGATACCTAAGGTTGAAAAATATTTTATTGAAATTTCCTATTTTATGCTTAACAGTATTTTACTGGTTTTGTTGTGGATCTTCGACTGGTCATAACTTCTTCGTTATGACTAGTATTTCAGTGTTCTTTATATTTTTGGAAACCTCGTTACGATATCTACCACTTTGTTCATACCAATTATGGTTACCGAACAAATTTATTTTTGAACTAATTTTTGCTGGTGTTACATTATCCCCCCCCCCCCCCCCCCCCGTTAAAGAGAATTTTTTCCCGAAATTTGCATTTCGACTGGGACTTCAATTGCTTGAGGGAGGCTGTGAGCACTTCTGTTCCATTTGCTTTTCTTTTTCTCTAGTGAATCGAGATTCAAGTGTGAGTGTTCCAGCGGACCTTGATTATCCTGTCTGTTGTTTTGATCGGTATAGGTTATGTGGATTCGGGTTTATTTACTTATGTTTATCTAAATGTTAGCATGCTTACTCGTAGTATAGGTCGGATTCATCTTGAAGTTTATGGTTGAATTCTTACCTGGTTCGCCTATCACCGCCTTGTGTACACAAGTCTCATACACACTTTGTAGTGATAGGTTAGCCGTAATCATTCCTAGCGTCTGCGTTTGAACTTAACTCGTCGTACGTGTGCTATTCCTAAATAGTCCGTCGGTAATACTTCGGGAAAGTTGCAAAGGATATAGTACTCCTCAAATGAGTACTACGGGAATTTGAAACTAGAAACGGTTTGGGAGTTGTGTCGGGTTTGTCGTTATAGATCGATAGAGTTTGTTAGCCAATGGTGAAAGTGATGGGTCTTTTCATAGCACATGAAATTGGCATGATGAAGACCAAGCCAATCCATTTCTAGTAGCTATTTGGGAACTTCTTATCGTAATAATTGTGAAGTCGATCAGGACAAGTGTTCGTTAGTGGGATAGTGCATTCTACATATGTGCTTTCAGTGCTTTTCCTGTATCTTTGTTATTACTACTATGAAGGTTTTGCTTAATGATTGGGTTGTTTGTTTGAGTAGATTTTTAAATTTGTTACTCACGGAGCTCCTCTCCGCTCTTATTATCAAATGGAATGCATGTAAATGAGTTATCGAGGAGAAATGTACCCAGAATAACTGTGGGGTCTATAATAGCCTTCTCTTGGCCCATTGCAAATACTCGACCTCCTCCACCAGCATTCCTGTTGTTTGCCTTCGGGCGGTCCCTTCAGAAGTGCCCTGTTGCTCCACACTCATAACAAGTACGATCTACTCCCACATTTGCGGCTGAAGCGGCTGGATGGGTTGGTTCCATATAGCAGCAGACGGTGTGTCCCTTACTATTGCACCTAATGCAATGCATTTCACGGCAGGGTCCATGATGATGAAAGTTGCATCGGTTGCACTTAGGGTGGTTGCCGTTGTACGACCTTGTGGGTGTGGGGTGGTAGGGACAATAATAATGTGAGCTATTACTAATTGTTGCCTCTTGTGGTTCTCTTGCGTGGTTTCCCCCTTTCTCTAACCCCAAGGTTTCCTTCGGTCCTCTATATCCTTCGGTGGACCCGAATCAGCGGTAATAGTACCCTGTTTAACACCGTGATCAATCAACCGTTGAGCCAAGCGCTTCACGCTGTCAAACTTGACTGGGTTAGAGGCCAGGACATGCCCCTGGATCTGGGGTGATAATCCCCAAATGTACTTCTCCACCTTCTTCGATTCCGTGTTTACCATACCTAGGCACAAGGCTGACAAATCACTGAACCTGGCCGTGTAAGCAACTAGGTCCGATCCGGTCATCCTTAGGTTCCATAGCTCATGCTCTAACTTTTGGATTTCGCCCCTCGGGTAGTATTCTTCCAGCATCAAGATTTTGAGATCTTCCCAGCTCATGGCATTAGCAACTGAGAGAGATAGGGCTTTCACATGGCCCTTCCACCAGGCGAGGGATCGATTAGAGAAAGAGCAAGCGGCAAACTTGACTTTGCTGGTCTCCGGGCATGCACAGATCTCGAAGATCATTTCGGTCTTCTCGAACCATTGAATAAGTGCAACGACTCCTCCTACCCCGTTGAAAATCCTTGGCTTCGTATTCGAAAATTCCTTGTATGTGCATACCCTGATATTACCATGGCTAGTACCATGATTCAAGTGGTTGGTACTGCTTCCAGTTCCACCAGCTCCGTATTCAACTAGGTCCGATCCGGTCATCCTTAGGTTCCATAGCTCATGCTCTAACTTTTGGATTTCGCCCCTCGGGTAGTATTCTTCCAGCATCAAGATTTTGAGATCTTCCCAGCTCATGGCATTAGCAACTGAGAGAGATAGGGCTTTCACATGGCCCTTCCACCAGGCGAGGGATCGATCAGAGAAAGAGCAAGCGGCAAACTTGACTTTGCTGGTCTCCGGGCATGCACAGATCTCGAAGATCATTTCGGTCTTCTCGAACCATTGAATAAGTGCAATGACTCCTCCTACCCCGTTGAAAATCCTTGGCTTCGTATTCGAAAATTCCTTGTATGTGCATACCCTGATATTACCATGGCTAGTACCATGATTCAAGTGGTTGGTACTGCTTCCAGTTCCACCAGCTCCGTTTGTGCTTATTTGCGTAAGAACTGCTGCTACTGCTGCAATGATAGCAGCTTGTACCATTACGGGATCATATTGTGGAGGTGGTGGCAGTGGCGTAGGTGTTGCGTTGTTGACGCGGCGTGTAGACCTACGAGGCGGCATCGTGCTGCCAAAGAAATAACAATGAAGACAATAAGTCTTTAATGATTGAAAGCTGCGTGTTAATGAGTTAGTTATTTTAAACATTTCACAAATTGTATTTGACCTAAATAAGGTTTTGAGTTTGATTCATAATGAGAGTTTATATATTAATAGATAAAGTTATGAATTGGAGTGATAACCAAGAAATTTTACACGCATGCAAATGCGTTATATATATATATATATATATATGTATATATATATATATATATATATATATATATATATATATATATATATATATATATATATATATATATATCGTGGATACATCGAAATGTTGGGAAAATTTGACTTTATCTACAGGTCTACAGTACAAAAAGTTAATACTAGATTCTATATAAAGACCTAAATTATATCCAAAAGACAGAGTATAGTAGACACTACTTGCAAGGGGAATTGTTGTAATTGGTACTTGATTCAGCCTTGGCTTCAGCCAACTGCTGTTCCGCTTCCCATACGTATCTTTGCAATGCCACATGGTTCTAACGAAGATCCTTGGTCTCAAATCTACAGGCATCCAACTCCACATGTAAGGCGTCAGTATGAGACCTTTCAAAGTCATGGTTCTCAGTCATATGACGAAGATGAACTGTGTTGACTCTAGAGTTAGCACGGATCTCGGTGACTTCAGTTTGAGTTTTCAGTTAGCTCTCTCAGCCAAGCTTCATTTTGATTTACAGCTCTACCATGAGCTAATCCTAACCGTCGGATGCGAACTGTATTGACTCCGGTGTTCGCATCATTCTCCTTGGTTCGTTGGATAGTTGTCGTTCCTTGCTCATAATCGTAGGCAATTCGGCGAACCAATATAGGAAGGACTCTGTCTGCTAAGCCTCCCTCGCTCAGATTGTAGAAGCTCCAGTATCCATGCTACGGAGGGGATTGACCTTGTTCGTTGCTCCACTTATTTAGGTGCACAGCCTACAGAGGTTTTGGGCCATGAAATCCTGATCGAGGATTAGGATTTTGGATCCGAGTCACTAAGGGTAAGTTATTGGTTTCGGGGTCGGTGTCGGAGTCTTCTTGTATTTCTTCCTCGAATCCTTCCATAATTTCCTCGGGATCCTCCTCCAGATCATCTTCTACCCATCCTCCATTGCCTTGGTTCGGGTAGTAGGATCCCGTGGTAGATGGAATCCGACCATAGCGTCTGTGCGAGAATAGGGATATAAGAATTGTCTAGAACTAAGGCACATAAGGTTGAACATCAAAGTTAAACTATTGTATGCATAAAATACTCGTATAGTATTCCAGACGTTATGTTTGATTCTAAAGTTTATCAGTTTGGTAAGTTTTAGACTTGTTATCCACTGAAGCTATTCCCCGACATACGTTAGTCGACTCTCGGATAAATATAGTTGATCAGGCTATATGTGTCCTAGTTCCGATTACATATCCCAAGGTATACCTATAGTGCACAACTCATCTATAATAATTCTATATTATTTTCCCTTATGATACTGTTACTGTTATGTAATGCATGCATGTGTACTTTTAATAAAACAATATTTTTAAAAGTATATCTCTTAATCAGAGTGTTTTTGCCCAGTTGTGTTTATAGTTGTATATCAAAATATGGTTTTGATATACTTAGTTCACTATAAACAATGCTCTGATACCAATCTGTCACACCCCCAAACCTGAACGGCGGAAACATTTGGGGGCGGAGGACGTCATGTACAGTATCATAACAAATGAATAGTAAAGAAAGTACACACAACCATCATATACATAATTGAAAAGTTTACATGATTGTAGTATTACATGTTTGCAAAAATCAATTACAATATGATATCCAAAAGATTAAACTAACGCCTGAGCGTGAGTCTTCAAAAGCAGTTGGAAACCTGATTTAGCGATTTCCTGAGAATACAAGTTATTTCAAAGAAAAAGTGTCAACATTTAAGTTGGTGAGTTCATAAGTAGTGTTTTGATAAAATGTATGCCATTCGAAAGTTCCTGTATATTTTCCTGAAAATCCGATATTTTGTTAAGAATGATGTTGTAAATCGTTATTGTATAAAGTGAATGTTTGAACCAGGAAAATCCTATATTTTCCTAAATGAGATGTAGTCTTAAATGACCAAGACTGTAACCTGTAAGCAAATATGCCATGCTTAGAAATGAAGATGTATAGTTTTATTATTAAGTAAAACGAGTTGTGGAAGTGTTTATCCTGAATTCTGAACATGCTGATAATACCCGATAATATAGTTATCACCCCTCGAGCATGATTGAGTTGTGTATTACTACGTACATGAGTCATTGTTTCCACGTGTTGTGGGTTCCTCATAACCATACTAGACGCAGTACCTAATGTTGACATTTGTCACCCCGAGGACTGTAGCTAACAATCAGGGTGTGGAGTCGTCAGCCCCATATAGATCTATACACACTTGTCACGCTCTTCCTCCAAGAGACTCTGGTTATAGGTGGGGACTTTTGTTTGGTACAAACAAAGCCATATGACATCACATAATTGCTAACAATGATGGTCATGAGTAATATGATGAAAAATCTTTTGACAATTCGAGATAACAATTAAGTCACATATGCAAAAGTGTGTATGTTTATGTCCAAAATGATTACCCTTTCTACAATGTTAACAAAGGCAAAATAATAAATTGTGATTTGTCGAATACACGTAATGTGATAGTTGAAATGGTTACCCTTGATATGATGTAGTATGAAAACATATAAATAAAACATATTTCATTTATAAAACATATTGTATCCCCGGAGGGTAAGTTGTGTTGTGAGGTGTTTTGCATGATAATAACTTCATAAGATAGTTAAAACAACAATATGAAAAGTATAGAAAAAGATCGATGTTTCACACGATTTTAGCCGTTTGTTTACTTGTATCCCCCCCTAAAAGTGTTTAAAACCAGTTAAAAACGTATTTAAAGTGTGTTTGTAGGGGTATGAACTCACTTGTTAGCAGTGACGATTTGATGAGAATGAGGCTTTTCTCGGGCAACACTTCGACTGGAAAGAAGTCGATTTCTCAGAAATATCGGGACTTCGGGACTTGCGTCGTGTGTTGGGGTTGTACCGGGGCTTCAGGGTAGTCCTGGGATACTAAACGCAAAGTAAAAGTGGCCAGAAGAAGAGAAATGAGCAGCCTAAACCCGATGCCTAGGAGGCGTCGTGAACTTAGGACTTCGGGACTTACGTCGTGAACTTGGTCGTCCCTGCATGGGTCATCACAAGTTGGGTCTGACAGACTCCAGGAGGCATCAGCCCTGAGTTCACGTCATGAACATCTGTTTCACGTCGTGAACTCTGATACAGTGTTGGGGTTCGCGCCCCGAAGTTCAGAAATTCATAACTTTGCATACAAATTTCGATTTCGACGTTCTTTATATCGACGCGAAGCTGCGATTATGATCTACAACTCTCGTTTAGACTTCGTCGGCTAATTTTGACTTTAAATTTTATTATATTTATTTTTAGTTGGTCGGGACTAGAAAACTCCATAAAAAATCCATCACTTCTTCATCCGATGTCCGTTTTCGCCTGTCTTTTTACCGTTGTACTACTATTGTGGAGATCTTCGATTCTCGTTTAGATTGCGTTGGCTAAAAGTCGTTCGATCTCTATTTCGAGCTTTTAGTTGTCTACTGCTATGTCTGACACTTCGAAAAATCATAACTTTCTCATACGAAGTCAGATTTGGGAGTTCCTTTTGTGTACGTTTACGGTTTAATGATATCTACAATTTTCATTTAGATACCTAAGGTTGAAACATATTTTATTGAAATTTCGTATTTTATGGTTAACAATATTTTACCGGTTTTGTTGCGGATCTTCGATTGGTCATAGTTTCTTCGTTATAACTCGGATTTCAGTGTTCTTTATACTTTTGGAAACGTCGTTACGGTATCTACCACTTGGTTCTTCTCAATTATGGTTACTGAATAAATTTATTTTTGACCTAATTTTTGCTGGTGTTACATAAGACTTTGTTTAGAAAACTACTTCTGAAGCTTTCTGTGTACAACCCTTCTATCAGTACAAAAGAAAAATCCATTACTTCAAAACCCATACATGAGAATAAAGCAATAGATTTCATCCCTAAATTAACTATTCGTGATGATTGGTGGATTAATGATACTAACATTACTTTCTACGTTTATCTAGTAGTCTCTTTAACATCTCATCGAAATTATAAAAACTTTGATCTACTTCTGTTTCATTTTCATCTGCCATAATAACCTTCGGCCTCAAGAAATCTTGGGTGCTGAAACTAACTTCTTAATCTTTTAGAGGAAATGTGCTTAGACAAGTGAGACAAAAATTGGTTCATTGGCAGTTCTTGTTCCTTGCACATGACTAGTAGATTGGAATTTCTATCAGACTTCCGTCCAACAACCAAAATTGAATGTGTTATATACTAAAATGAATCAAATGGCATCATCTAGGTTCATGGTGTATCTACGAACAACACATTCACAACATAGAAGGCTACATGTGTTACAAATCCCAAACACAATCTCATCAGTGTTGCAATGCTTACTGACGCCAAATTTAGAGTTGAATTCAATGATTGCTCAAAGTTCTTCATCACTTCGGGAAGAAATGGCACTATTTACCCTCTGGATACTCCATTCATGATAAAGAAAACTCAACTATGTTTCCCTTTTATAGCAACTTCTGATGAAAGTTGGTTGTGGCACTGACGTCTTGCTCATCTCAACATCAAATACATCAACTGTCGGTTGACTGGTCAAAATGTGTGAGGAATTCCACTGATGAAGTTTTATAGCAACAACCTTTATGCTGCTTGTTAATGTAGAAAGATCAGTAGAAAACACCATCCTCTGATTCTTGATTCCACCATCAAAGATCCTATGAAGTTAGTACATATGGATCTATGTGGTCCCTCCATAATTAAAAGTATTTATTGGACAAAATACATTATGGTGCTTTATCAAAACTATAAAGATCACCACTGCAAATTCCATCCAAAATGTGATAAAACCATCTTACTCAGTTATTTTACCAGAGGAGTTGCCTACATGGTTCTAAATAGAAGAACACGTCTTGTTGAAGAACGTTGTGATGTCATGTTTGAAGAATTGTGTGTCCGTAACTCATCCCAAACTCATTTTACTTCCTATATTTTGTAAAGTGACACACCTAAGGCGGACACATAAATTCAAGAAGTCAACATCATCATCGACTTTGACTCGCTTTTTGGAACACCCAAAGTTGCTCTAGAAGTTGATGTCATTCGTCTAACCAAAGTTCAAATATGAAAAACACTTTTGGAACCCTTTTGTCAAAAGCTTCAACCCGAGAAACTAGTGCTTCTATGTTTGAGGAGGAGAATATCGATGTGGTACCTTCTTCCTCACCAATTAAGGGGGAGAAATTGCCTTCTACTCCAATTTATAGAAGTTTTCCAAAGGATACCATTCCTTCCAGAGCTACCATATTTGACACCTAACCTTCAATTCCAACAGTTGAACGACTGACTGGTGCAAAAATACCTTCTGAAATCTTTCCTTCTGGTGATTCAGTTATCTAGGGGGAGCTTCCATTAGTTGTTTAAAATGCTACGCACAATTCAATTCATGACATCATATCGGCTGTTGTAAATGATCCCATTACCACTTGTCTCCACGTGTGCACCAAGGATCATCCACCTAACTATGTCATTGGGAATCACAATCATGGTGTTCAAACAATTTCATCAAAATCTATTCAATATGAGTGTCACTATGCCACGTTTATATCACTGACTGAGCAAAATAAATTCCATGATGCGATAGAAAATTATGACTAGATTACAGTTATGGTAGAAGAATTTGATGAATTTGAAAAGAAATAAGGTCTGGATCCTTGTCCCTCCCTTGAAGAATCAAGCAATTGCTGGCACTCCTTGGGTATTTCGAAACAAAGTTGATGCAATTGAAATTTCTATTCAGAACAAAGTCATACTACTTGCAAAAGGCTACGTTCAACAAGAAGGAACATATTGTGATGAAACATACGCTCCTGTTGCAATATTGGAAGCGATTCGAATCTTTATAGCCTACACAGCTCACGAGGACATCAAAGTTCATCACATAGATGTCAAAAGTGCTTTTATCACTGGAGAATTAAAAGAAGAAGTCTATCTCTAGCACCCACCAGGTTTTGAGAACCTCAATCTTCCAAATAACTGTTACAAGCTCATGAAAGTAATATATGCCCCCAAATAGGTTCCTCGAGCATGGTATGAAACTTTGACCATGTTTTTGGGAGAATCTAGGTTCATAAGAGGAATTTTTGATCCAACGCTATACAGAAGATCAAATCGAAAGCATTTGATGCTTGTGAAAATATATGTAGATGACATTATATTCAGATCAATAGATGAATCCATGGTTGCCGACTTCTCAAGACTTATAGTAAGTAAATTTCAAATGAGCATGAATCATGAAATGAATTTGTTTTTAGGTCTACATGTAGTGTAATATCTTGAAGGTACATTTATTCATTAAACTAAATACATTTCTAACCTTCTCAAGAAGTGCTATATTGTAACGACCATAAAATTTGAGCCACATTTTAAAACATTTTATCTTATTCGAAACCATTAAGTTCATACGTTTGTTTTCAAAATAGTTCAAACATCAGAGTATCTCCCAGAACCATATCATATAAATCATAAACATGAGGAGTGGTACGATCACGCCTTCACCTTGCCACGATCTCCTGAGGCAGCTGAAACAATACACTGAACTATAAGCCCAAAAACTTAGTGAGTTACCCCCAAAATACCAACCATACATAAACATACTCGTAATTCGAGATAGCTTAAGATAAGGGCTCCTTACCTCAGAGATGTGCCCAAATCTGATGCAGATCCTAGATCTATACAAGTCCCGTGATGCTAGCTTCCAATTTCTCAAGCTCCTTCCAACAATTTCCTCTTCCAATCCCCAATGTCCTCAACAATGAAGCCCCACACGAAATTAGGGTTTTCTGGAACTCTTTGGGAAAATAAGAGGCTGGGAGAAGGACATTATATCCTTTAAATAGGGTGCAAGCTCTAAGATTAGGGTTTTCTCATTCCAGCACCAACTTGTCGAGTCCAGATTCCAACTCGGCGAGTTGGTCACTTAATTCGCGATCCAAACCCACTCCGACTCGGCGAGTAAGCGTACCTACTTGTCGAGTCCCTTCCTTTATTTACACTTAGCACCCTTCACTTCTTGTTCCCAACTTGAGATGTTACCATTCTCCCCCACTTAAATTAGGATTCGTCCTCGAAGCCTGCGACAACACAACCTTCCGGATGATACTCCCACAATGCATCGACTGATCTTAACCGACCCATATTCCTTCAAACACTGTTATCGAATCCTTAAAATTCATCTCTTCCCTTGAAGGGTCCTGATAATTGCTTCAAGCCGGCCACCGGCTTCCTTTCTATGATAACAACTCTCATCGACTAAATGCCACCAGAAGACATTACCTTACTCCTGACTTACGCATTCATTCACGACCTACGAAAACTGGATACTATTCTAAACCACCGGGACTTGATGCAGTATTAGCTCACTATCTTTCGCCCAACTAGCGCTACCTTTTTCAACTTGCACCATTGGAAAATCATCCCGTTTTATCCATGGATCAAATCCCTTACTGTGATGACATGATGAAACCTTTCATAGCTTCCGAGCAACCTTCCCGAACACCCAGCTATAAAATTCATACACATCGTACCTGGCTCAAACAGCCTCGGGCTGGAAAACCAGGCATGCCTACGATGGTCCAGACATCCCTAGGATGGAACACCACTACTTCCAGAGCTCATGAGCATAACTATACTCGGAACCAAGGACATTGTCCTTGCCCCCCCCCCCCCCCCCCCCCCCCGCCTTGAACCCTTCGGTTTACAACGGAGTGCAACCACTCACACTTCCCTATCACGACCTCTAGGTCCTTGACCTCCGACTGTAATATCCTTATACTGTCCTCAACACCGGTCCAGACTACTCCCGTGTCTGTTAATCTGCCATCTCATCTTCCTCTGACCTAATCTCCAATCTGGAACCAGTAACCTCCTCCTTTTCCAAGGAGACTAAAAACATGTTTGCGCATCATTCAACATTGCCACCACCTCAACGAGTAGCCAATCCGTAGGTGCTTCCATATATCTGGTATAATCCCAGTGCTTACTACCAATAACCGAAGCACTTCGGTCATAAATTTACTCCACTTCCTCCCTTTCGGAGGACCCACACTCCTTCCAGAGCTACATACCTTACCCTTCTAGGAAATCCACTCAACAAACCTTACCGCACCTATAAGTGCCACTAAACCAAACTCCACTCTACACTAACCATGTAGAGCAACTACTATTCTCGAACTCCCATATACTCCGAATCCGATCACATAACTAACTAGGCCCACACACAGCCTCCAACCAACTCCATCACCATGATCAATACTTGGGGCCAGGCCATATCGATTACCATTGCATGGCAATCACTCATTCTCTTCATACTGATCCACTAACACATACAGAGTCTTCAACATAACTTGTAACACCCAAAGTTTTGAAGGCCAAGAAAGGAAAGAAAACCTTAATGTTAAGGGGCGACTCGGCGAGTCCAAGGAAGAACTCGGCGAGTCAGAGCGGGATCCGGGTCGAGGAGTAAGTGACCGACTCGACGAGTCGTCCAAGGTGACTCGGCGAGTCTGGTCTGTGCGAGGAAAACCCTAATTTCGGGAGTTGTATCCTATATAAAGGGTGTTATGTCCCTCCCTCAGCCCCCATATCATCCCAGAGAACCTGTAAACCCTATATTTCGTGTGAGCTTCCATCATTTGAGAGAAATAGCTTTGGAGGCAGGAAACTTTGGAAAGGAACTTGAAGACCAAGAAGGTTGCTTCAAAGGAGAGGTGTGTGCTCGAGATCTACTTTAGTTTGTGTTCATCTTGGATGTATTAAGCTGCCATTTTCCTTTCTTTGCATCCAGATCTATTTTGTCATGAGATTTGGGGGTTTTATGGTTGATTGAGACCCAAATCGGGTTAGGGGCTTAGATATGTTGTTGCCACTTCAGATCTATTGTTGGGATGGTCCAATATGTCATAAAGCATCAGGAGATGAGTAGTTGGTGAAGCCCTTTTGTCCTTAAACCAAACCCTAGTATGTTTTGAGCCTAGATCTCTTTAGTTATACGTAAAGTTTGCAACTTTACGTAGGGATTGAGCTTTGGAAGTATGGATCTATGGTTTGGAGTCCCTGCATGACTCAAAATTCCTCTGCATGGTTGGAGATCTGAATGGACTCGGCGAGTCCTTTGAGTGGACTCGGCGAGTAGCATGAAGATGAGT
The DNA here is from genome assembly GCF_002870075.4 of Lactuca sativa. Classification (NCBI taxonomy): domain Eukaryota; kingdom Viridiplantae; phylum Streptophyta; class Magnoliopsida; order Asterales; family Asteraceae; genus Lactuca; species Lactuca sativa. The sequence continues at coordinate 371,576,919 of NC_056626.2, forward strand.
AGGAACTCGACGAGTGGGATGAACAGCTCGTCGAGTCGGATGAAGTTGGGCATGAACTCGGTGAGTTGGAAGAACAACTCGGCGAGTTGGATGAAGATTGACTGGTACTCAGCGAGTCTGTTCTTGGACTCAGCGAGTCAGGTCGCGAAACCCCAAACCCTTCGAGTTGAGACTCGAATCAGTGAGTCGGTTGGAGACTCAGCGAGTTGGACAGGTCAGGACTCGGAAATCGTTGGACTCGGCGAGTCATGGACTGACTCGGCGAGTCAGTAAGTGGAATCGGCGAGTAGGGTTGACCTGGAAAGGTTGACTTTGACCAGGACTTTGACTTAGACCAGAATTGACTTGGTTAACTGTCGGGGGTCAGTTATACTAAGTGTTGCATTGATATTGATAGCTCAGGAAGCTAGTAAAGCAGGAGTTCAGAGAGTTGCCGTGTAGCAGCTAGTGGGTTCATCAGTCAGATCAGCCAGTGCAGGTGAGTTACCTTCCAGTAGCGGTGGGTCTGCGGCCACAATGCCGGCCCACCTGTAGGAGTCGTATGTTAGATGATTGTCTTTGTGATATCATCTATGTTGCTACTACCTGATATGTTATATGCTAGCATGATATGTGATATGTGATAATAGTAGAGTTCGGTCGTTAGGACCGGAGGGTAGTCAGACACCCCAGAAACGTCTGACAGTATGTGATGAAATGTTTGCATGCTGGCCTGTTATGTTATATGCGATAGAGGTAGTAGGAGGGGACCAGTCCCCAAGTTTGGTTGTTAGGACTGAAGGGTAGGTCAGACACCCCAGATATGTCTGACAATATGTTATGTTACGATATATGTGCTAGTAGCAGTAAGGGGTGAAATAGTCCCCGAAGGTCAGTTGTTAGGACCGATGGGTAGTCAGTACCCCAGAATGGCTTGACACGGGTAGTCAGCACCCTAGAATGGCTTGACACGGGTAGTCAGCACCCCAGAATGGCTTGACACGGGTAGTCAGCACCCCAGAATGGCTTGACCCGGGTAGTCGGCACCCCAGAATAGCCTGGCAGTATGTATGTTGTATGTTTGCATGGTATGTGGTAGGGTGGGGAACTCACTAGGCTTCGTGCTTACGACTTTCAGTTTTGGTTTCAGGTACTTCCGGTAGCGGATGATAGAGCTCGGGATGATCGCATGGCACACACCATATTTTAAACAGTCCGGGATGTAGTACACTAATAATGAACATGTGTTTTGAAAACTATTACTTTGATTATGCTTTGAACCGAAGATTTTACTTTAAGTAATAATTTATTAAAATAAATTTTTAGTCTTGAATTTTGGGATGTTACATAATTGGACCGCCTTTCCATGCCTTCAGCCTATTTGGACCACTCTCAGAACCTTCAGCATGTCTGGACCGCCCTCCTGGGCCTTCAGCTTGTCTCGACTGTTCCCCGAGCCTTCAGCCTGACTGGTACGCCCTCCGGCCTTCAGTCTATCCGGGCCGCTCGGGAATCTCTCCCATGTAGTCTGTTCTAGCCCTCTTGGGGTTTCGAACTCTAGTTCCGTTCCCGGAATCCATTCCCTGGCCTAACCCAGGCCTCACATCGACCAACTACCTTTTCTGAAACCATGGTTTGTTCCCTGCCCCACTTGAGTAACACTTGTTCCAGTCATCCCACACTCTCGGCTAACGAAATTAATAAATCCCTACATCTAACCAACCCTGGATGCTTGTTGTTTCATTGGAGAATTTTCCAATTCTCCCCACTTAGTATACCCGCTACTAACTTTTGCTGACAAACCGGCATAACACGATCGACCTTACTTGATAAAGTTTCCCCCTCTTCTCCCGAAACAAAACCCTCCGGAATGAGCAACCTCGACAGGTCACTCCCCCGACATTGCATATCTCGAAATCCAAGGAAGTTCGAATCTGAACTGAACACCTCTCGCAATGCAGTTGCTTTTCGAAGCAACGAGATCATATACCTTATCTTTTGACAAAGAATCCTCATGAACGCTAACCAACTACAACCACTAACTACTAATATCCCTAATCATACTATGAAGCATACGAAAAGAAGCGAACAAATTTACAATACCACAAAATCAACAAATAACATGATATTAGAATGGAAACATACCCGCAGCTGCATCAGGCCCTGACCTGACCTCCTCTGCTGTAAGCTGGAAAGAGCATCCCTGAGCCCTCGGAGGCTCCGCTCCACCCTGACCTCCACCCATAATCCTCAAAGGGGCCGGTGTTGGAGCCTGCACCGGTCTAGCAACAAGCTATAGACAGTTGACGCTCAAGTGTCTAACCTGATGACAATGATAACAAAGACTCATATCCCGAGCCCGGACCGACTGACGACAATCCCTCGCATAATGCCTCTCTTTCCCACACTTGCGACATGCACCACCGGACCTACAAACTCTGGCATGGCCCTTCCCATACTTCTCACAAGTGCGACTGCTCTGACCTCCGACCCTAGAGTCAACGGTTTTGGACCGTTTTGGCGCCGGCTGCGACAGCACCGGGGCCTGCCGTCTAGCGGCCTCTTGCAACTGCAACTCCATCTCTAACTCCTGCCGTCTGGCGGCCTCTTGCAACGAAGGTTGTAGAACTCGCTACTCGGTACCTGCTTGGCCGACTGGGGAGTAGCGAGTACTCGGGAGTACTCGGATTCGGTAATTCATGTAGAAATATTTTTTTGGAAAGTTATATATGTCAAAATCATAAGTTAAAATCATAATTTGATTGAAATATATAACCAAAATTAGATACATTTGAATACATAAAAACTAAAATACACATAATTGTCTCACTACGTGGACAATTACTGAAAATTTAAGATATATATATATATATATATATATATATATATATATATATATATATATACATACATATATATATATATATATGTGTGTGTGTGTGTGTAGTAATAATCACATGTTTGTGTTAAATAATAAATCATTAAGTGCATTATACATATTAATCTTGAAATTCTTGATTTTTTTCTCTTTTTATGACAATTTTGACCCTTTGACCGATTTTGACCGAGTTGGCCGAGTTTGACCGAGTAGGCCCGAGTAAGACCGAGTAGGCCCGTGTTTAACCGAGTTTGTCCGATTTTTTACTGAGTTTGACCGATTTTTTTCCGATTTTGACTAAATCTGAGTTTTTTTAGTCGAGTGACATTGTTCGCCTCGGTGGAGGGTCGATTCCGAGTAATCGGCTGAGTACTCGGCCGAGTAGGCCGAGTTTTGCAACACTGCCTGCAACTCTAACAAGGTATCACATCTTTACATGGACACAAACTGCCTGATGTCCCTCTTGATCATACTAAGATATCGGGACTTCTGAGCTGCTCTGAAGCAAACTCTGGGCAAAACATCACCCTCTCAGTGAACATCTTGGTGATCTCCGTCACCGACTCTGAATCCTGCTTCAGCTCTAGGAACTCCTAAGCCAACCTCTCTCTCAACCTATGGAACATAACGTGTGTTGAACGTCTCCCAGAACTGATCCCATGTAACCACAGCCCGGTGCACATACGAATAAGATCCCGTAGTCAACCTCCACCAATCCTTCGCCCCGACCCTCAAAAGGTTCAGAGCAAACCTCACCCACTAATCCGCAGGGCATGGACACGTGAAGAAACAGCCCTCCACATCTGACCACCATCTCATAGAAACGATCGGTTCCTGAACTCCATCGAAACTAGGGGGCTTCGTATTATCGAATTCCGACACAGAAAAGCTCGACCGGTTCCTCCCCCTACCGCAGGTACAACTGATGTAGCTTCCGTGGCAGCTGCCTCCGCAAGAGCTGCATGGCGCTCATCAAAGTACTCAACCATGGCGGTCTTGATCGACCCAAACAACTCCGACAACTCAGCCCGGAACATAGCAACAACCATATCATGCAGGATCTCACGAATCCTGGCATCCTATTCATCCGTAATCATCTTACCAATGACCTCAGGTAGTACTGGTCCATCCTGACCACCCTCTCTTGATCCAGATCCCGAACCAGATCCTGCCCCGAGACGTCTCGTAATAGCCATACTGAAAATACCCCACAAGAATATTAGGCATTCCTCATAATAATCCCAAGAACTAGCTCCCAACAAAACCCTAGGGGTTGTGACTTCCCTGATACGAGTATGGGTCCTGTGCTTTCAGTAGTACGGGCCCATACTACCTTCCACACCTACCCATATTTGTATCAAGTATCACCACAACACCCTAACAATAGCATATACATAACGAACACTCGATCCCCTCTCCTAGAGGGGAACCACTATCCAAAAACCGACCTATCGGTCTCACGCAACCCTCCCATCCATGAAACTTCCACAAACCTTGCAACACTAGTGTATGCTAGTCATACATAACGCTGGACCCTATACTCTTTCGAATATCCAATCCTACCCTAAGCTCCCATTAATACAAGAACATAACATAAGGCCAAATCAAATATTCTCAGGCTATAAGATCTTAAATATGTATAACCATGATGCATACGCTAAATAAATACAGTAATGATGTCAATTTCATACGAAGGAAACCCTAGGCTAACAGACATCATATAATCAGGCAATTCTATCTTGAAATTCCTGAAGATCCCTAGCCTAGTACTAACATGTTGTTCTAACATATCAAATAATCAAATAACTTGTATGGTATTTTGGGGTCTACTTACTGGCTCTGGCTGATCGTACCCTCAGCAACCTCCTTACTTATTTCGAAAAACCTTTTGAAAACCATTTTGAAAATCCCTCCTTGGCTTGAGACTGGATTCACATGAATGTTCCTCCAATTCACTCAAACCAAGGCTCTGATACCAACTTGTAACGACTATAAAATTTGAGCCAAATTTTAATACATTTTATCTCATTTAAAACCACTAAGTTCATACATTTGTTTTCAAAATAGTTCAAACATCAGAGTATCTCCCAGAACCATATCACATAAATCATAAAAAGGAGGAGTCGTACGATCACGCCTTCGCCTTGCCACGATCTCCTGAAGTACCTGAAACAATACACTAAACTGTAAGCCTTAAAGCTTAGTGATTACCCCCAAAATACCAACCACACATAAACATACTCGTAACATATCTCAAATAGAACAACCATGCACATCGGGTCTACTGTGTAACCGGTCCGCCTGCACCGGGCCTTCAGTCCACCTGGTCCACCCTCCGAGTCTAGCCATGTACGTCGAGTCTACAGTATGACTGGTCCGCCCACATCGGGCCTTCAATTGGCCTGTTCCACTCTCCGAGCCTCGACACGTCTGGTCCGCCCTCTTGGGGCCTTCAGCCTATCCGGACCGCTCGATGGGCCTTCGGATCATCCGTCCGCCCGGGGTATGTTGCCTACAGCACAAAGCGGGAACCGCCTCAACCCAACCTCTTTCAATCAACCATGTGCACATAAAACAATTAGTCATATAACAAATCCTTAACCAGACAAACAGTCTAACAGATCACATAGCATATCAACATCCTAACCAGGATTCCGACCTAACCGATCACTAGCACAACATTACCCTATATACTGGGTACCGACCTTATCCAGGTCTCTAATATATCATTACTCTAAATACTGGGTACCGACCTTTTCAGGGCCACTAATATAGCATTACCCTAAATACCGGCTACCGACCTTGTCCAGGTTACTAATATAGCATTAACCTAAATATTGGGTACCGACCTTAACCAGGTCACTGACATAACACCATTCTAAATACCAGGATGCAGATCTAGCAAAGCAATAACATAACAAACAATACCCATATTTTCTTCCGATAAAGGGTCAGCCTTGTTGCCGTAGACCTTGTCGATATAGTGTGGATAACTCACCTGCAATTGCCGACTGGAAAGATAAGACCAAGCTGCTACGACCACCGAGACGATCTTCACCACAGAACACTACCAGAGAACCAATTCCATAAATACCCAAAATTACCAAAATACCCTTGGAAGTCAAACTAGTCAACTCTTGGTCAAAGTCAGAGTCCTCAGTCAAAGTCAACCTTCCTGGTTGATTCTACTCGCTGAGTCAACCCTTCGACTCACCGAGTTCCCATTCCCAGAGACTCTCATAACACAACTTAACTCGCCGAGTCGCCCCATGACTCGTCGAGTCCAACGATCTTTGAGTCCTATCCTGTCCGACTTACTGAGTCGCCAACCGACTCATTTAATCCAAGGCTTTAACAAAAATAGGTTGGGGTTCTGTGACCCGACTCGCCGAGTCCAAGAACAGACTCGCCGAGTCCAAGGCAATCTTCAACAGACTCGCCTAGTTGTTCTTCCAACTCACCGAGTCCATGCATATGTTCATACAACTCGTCGAGTACACCCATGTGACTCGCTGAGTCTCTCCAGTTTTTAATCCATTCAGAAGCTTTTCGAGCCATGCAGGGGCTCCAATCCATAGATCCACCCTTATACAATCTAACCCTCACATAAACTTGTAAACTTTACATGAAACCAATGAGATATAGGCCCAAAACACACTAGGGCTTGGGTTTTAGACAAAGGGCTTCACCAAAAACTCAAAGACTGAAGCTTTATGACATTCTAGGCCATCATGAGTCTAGATCTAGAGTAGCAACCCCAGATCTAACTCCAAATTCGAGATAGGTCTCAAAACAAGCTAAAGAACTCGCAAAACAACCACCAAGGATGAACCACAAAGGAAATAGCTTAAGATAAGGGCTCCTTACCTCAGAGATGTGCTCAAATCTGATGTAGATCCCAGATCTATACAAGCCCCTTGATGCTAGCTTCCAATTTCTCAAGCTCCTTCCAACAATTTCCTATTCCAAGCCCCAATCTGCTCAACAATGAATCCCCACACGAAATTAGGGTTTTATGGAACTCTTAGGGGAAATAAGAGGCTGGGAGAAGGACATTACATTCCTTAATTAGGGTGCAAGCTCTAAGATTAGGGTTTTCTCATTCCAGCACCAACTCTTCAAGTCCAGATTCTGACTCTGCGAGTTGGTCACTTAATTCGCGATCCAAACCCGCTCCGACTCGGTGAGTAAGTGTACCTACTCGTCGAGTCCCTTCCTTTATTTACACTTAGCACCCATCAGTTCTTGTTCCGAACTTGGGATGTTACATCTATAGAAGAGTATGCGTCATATAAAGTTCGTATGCCCTTTGGAGCAAAGATGTTTGCTGAACTATCTGTCAAATCAGTGGATCAAAAGACTTATCCATGAATGGTTATATCATCTCTGTAACTTACTGCAAGTAGAACTGGAATCATGTTCGCCACATGCTAATATGCTCAATCCCTTGCCGACCATAAGATTTCACATCTTATTGTCGTTAAACAGATTCTTCGATATCTTCGAGGAAAAAAATTCTTGGTTTATGGTATCCAATCAGAAATACTTGAAGATGCAGATTTGAACTAGTTGGAAATCATGATGTTGATATTAATGATGATATTTCTGTTCTAGAAAAAAACTTATCATGCTAAAGAGATATTTGAAGATGCAGATTTTAACTTGTTGGAAAATTGGTTTTAGCCAATTTATTAAAATGGGGTTTCCTTATTTTTAAAAGTGTCCAAAACAAATTTAATATGAATGAGAAATGAATCCTTAAAGTGGGAGTGTTGGAATAAGTAAATAAAAGAGTTAATGTTGAAACAAAGTTCAATCAGGATCGTTAGATTCTAGGTAGTCAAACAATTAAGAACGTAATTATGAACACGAGAATGGCTTTAAATGATTCGTATGATTAATGCTTTAACACCTCAGAAGAGCTTGATAAAGAAGTTCGACTGTAGAGGTGGTTAAGGTTACAAAATAATAAATGTAAAATCAACTCCCTAATTCTAATGCATACATGCATGCATATTTATAGTTTAACCCTACTAGATAATCACGGATGGACATGCCCAATCTGGATACAAAACACAAGCCCATGACACAACACAATTAAATTGAACAATCTCCCCCTTTGTGTCAATGGAGCTGAAAGCTCGCTTTGGTTGAGCTACAGAAACCTTCTTTATTGTTTTGAACACCTTCGGTATGATAGCCAACAAAATGATGTCGAAACGTTATGTACCATAGCAGCATGTTAGTGAAGTTCTTCTTATCTAACTCTGAGTTCTGCTTACACTGATGAATAATGTTGATAATATGCTCCAAGCAATCTGTTGAAAACATATGTTTATCAACAAGAGGGAACAGAAATTTGTGAGCTTCGCCCATTGTAAACATCACAGTGAGATGTGTAGAATCTATTTGGCCCATCTTCATCTGGTTCACATCTCCTGGTTTCGGTGTTGTCTTGGCAGTTGCTTTCTTGTTCATTACTTTCGCTATCTCCTAATCCATAGAAGCAACCTCATGGATGTTGGAAGCTAACAACCTCTTCAAGTGATCTAGTATCGGCTCATATTCTTTTGGATTAGTGAGCAAAATGTTAAACAAAAGAATCCAATCGTGAGGATATAATTCGGAAGATCTGCTAGGGAAATAACCAACACAGAGTTTGTTGATCCTCATGTGATTTTGAAATTAACATTTACGAACTTCCCAGCAAGCGAAGGTTTGAGTACCTTGACAGTGATAATCTTCTGTGCGCTCCATGTCAAGTACTGCGGTTGACCATACTTCAAATTAAAGTCGATTAGCTCACGATCAACTTTTAGATGAGGAAAAGGAACATCAACAGTCGAATCGAAACAGTGAAATGTGAATGCCTTCCGTGTTATCGGCATGTCGAACTGTGAGTCCATAGAATTGTCACAGTCAAACGAAGCAATAGGTACCAACCAGTAAACACTTGGGAACTCTATAGCCTGATTGATAAGTGTCTCTTTTGTCCAAAGGGTAAATAAGGCCTTTTTGAAGTTTAAGGCTTCTTCTTCCTCCTTGTTCCCCCTTTCCCTCCCCTCAGCATCCTTCGCAACCTTTAGAGTTTCATTCAACTCTCTTTCTCTCTTCTTTCTTTTGAGAGCCTCAATAATGGTCTCTTCAACATCATTATCACTATCATCTTCACCCTCACTCTACTTAGCTTTAGAACCAGAACCCGAAGCTTCATTACCCATGGGTTTGGTTGTGACTTTGACATTCAGTTGGGCAGATTCGGTTTTGACAATCACCTTTGCCTTCGGTTGAGCACCTTCTTCCCCTTGTTTTGGAGGTAAGAATGGCTCCGAAACACCCTTAATCTCGTGTAATAAGGCAAGGGCAGGAAGAAGTTTTGTAGTGAGATGATTCAGTATGGTTAAGATGTGGATAGGATCATGAGCACCAATAACATTAGTAAGCATATCCTTGACATCCCCTGCAAAGCTCCGAAAAATAGCTCGTTCGGTTTTCAATAAAGAAATCTCCTTCTCAGCTTGAGCAAGCTGAACCTTCTGAACTTCAAGGGTGGATGCTTGTCGCGCAAGGTCTTCCTTCAGAGTACTTTCGGTTGTCAAATTAGCGTGAAGAGATTCCAGCCGAGAAGACACAGAAATGAGAAATGAAGTGTTCTCTTCTTGGATGGAAGAACGAACAGCCTCAAACTTTGTTTGCTCCTCTTAAATGGACTTGGAGAATGAGTCCACAAAGGCTTGCACCATGGCTTCATTTGTATCAGCATGCCCCTTGAGTGACCCGAGAAAGATTTGAGTTGTATGAACAACGTCTGCAACATCAGTAGTGGCCTTCTTGCAAGCAGAAGAAGATTCATTAACAGCCTGCGTGAATTTTTCAATGGACTCTATGTATTGCTCAAGAGTAGTGTCAAAAAAGGCTTTTAGCACAATACCACTATAGGACTTGTTGTCATCAAGAAGTTTGTCCAATTTCTCATTAATGGTCTGCAAGTGTTGGCTTGTGATGGGAGCATCATCATCTTCATCGGTAGGAAGTCTATAGGGGCTACAGTATGTAGAATCAAACTCATCATTAGCACCACTGAGAGTGGCACCGGAATCAGTTGAGTGGTTGGGAGATAGAGGTTTAGGAGTAACTGTAGGTTAAGTTCCAGTAGTTGCCCCCGTATCAGATATGTTGACATCTACTGTAGGTTCAGGTATGGAAGTGGTAGTTGATTGGGAAATAATGGGAGGTGGTAAGGGGGTTGTGGATATAAGAACAGAAGTAACCGGTGGTGGTGGTGGTAAGGAAGCTGTTGAAGTTGTTGTTTGATATGTGGTAGGTGGGAAAATAGGGGCGACCGAAACTGAAACTGTTTGTTACGGTGATAGAGGTGGTGTAGGAAGTTTGTCATGAAAAGAGTTTATTGGAGAGGGGGACCGGGGAGGTGTGTTACCTCAAGGTGATTCATGATGAATTTTCTGTTTGTTATTCTACTCGTCATTTTCTGAATTGGGAGGAGTGGGACTCTTGGACCTTTTTTTCATTTTCTTAATCTTCTTTGGTTTAGAAGATTCTCCTTTCTGGGAATTTCGCTTCGTGGAATTATCATCATCCTTTGTCTCTTTCTTGGTAGTAGTCTGTTTCCCTCGGTTGCCAGTCTTGTCCACAACATCCAGGACAGCCTGCTGTTCAGGAGATAAGACTCTCGGTTCCTTGGGGGAAAATTGCGATAAGTTGCCACGAATTTACTCTCGACTGGAACACACCTGTACATTGTCTCCGGGATAGAACCAATGTGATGGAACTTCGTAGGATCGGAGATTATGATTTTCTTGGTGTGAAACATGGCAATAGACGCAACTAGGGCATCCTTCATGACTGGAATTTCCAAAGAATTAATCGCCCTTCGTGTAATGAGATTCCATAATCTACCATATGAAATTTCAGAATGCCTCGTAGAAGTATTGAGGCTTTGCACCACTTGAGACCAGATAACCGACCCATAGTCGAGATTGATACCATTGTAAAAACTGTATAGAAGGGTGAGAAAACCCTTGCTGGTGCCATCTGATCCACCACTCCTCTCCGCCAAACTCTTGATGAGAAGAGTGAGCAATCCATTCCATGGGGACGTTAAGCATGACTTCTTGACTTTTGTAACCATGGTTAGCACGTCAGTGTATCCCATCTCATAGAGCATCAAGAACAGTTGAGTAATAGTGATGAAGATTCGTGAAATCACATACGAGTCCACTGCAAGGTGCAAATGTAACAACTCAAATTTTCAAACAAATTTTTTCTTTTTAAAATATATTTATTCCCATTCATAACAAGGCATAAATAGTTTAAGTATTCTGTCAAATACAAATAGTCAAAATCCCAAGATCATAAAAGCAGTCTTCAGTGTGTATCGATCACACCGACGCCTTCCCACGGTCCTCGCTAGTACCTGAAATACATGCACAACAACTGTAAGCATAAATGCTTAGTGAGTTCCCCAATATACACTTACGCACATACGCCTTTCCAGGCCCTGACCTTCCGGTCCTCAATACAATGCCTTCCGGCCCATAACATGATCGCCTTCCGGCCCATAAATATTGCCTTCCGGCCCACATAACATACATAGCACACATATAACAAATAACTTACCACGTATAGCATACATATCACATATCATATCTGACCTTCCGGTCACAAAGTCGAACCCTTCCGGGTACAGTATAGTGAGAAGACTCACCTCGTAAAAGCTGAACGCTAGCAAATCCGGAAATGACTCGTGCACAACCGACGAGCTACAACCTCCCTATAACATCACATATCTCATTAATACTTATATCTTCTAAGTGTGACTATCCCTAAGAAGTCAGACTTAGGTCAACTCTGGTCAACGGTCAACGGTCAACTCGACCGGACTCGGCGAGTACCATGGCGACTCGGCGAGTCTAGACGTCCTCCAACTTTCTGAGATTCCTTATCTACTCGTCGAGTACCCTCCTCGACCCGACGAGTTACTCCTGGAAGAATCGCGGGGCCACCCCGACTCCACTCGCCGAGTCTGAAGAACAACTCGGCGAGTCCCAGTAAATCTTCAAGCTACTCGCCGAGTCTGAAGAACAACTCGGCGAGTCCACGCCATGCAGACGAGCAACTGCTTCCTGAATTACGTATGGTCCCGAGATATACAATCATGGGACTTTCTGGACTTCTAAGCATCTCATTACTGGGGGTATAAACGTCTGGGCAATGACATAATAATCCATCTCATCACTAAATGGGTTTCATAAACCCTAGATTCGTATACTCATCAAGATAACAGAATTGATCCGAGTATTACCTGAAAACGCTCTCTCTGTGTCCCCCAAACCTCAGGACTCGATCCTCCTTGATATTCCTTTGGCCAATTTCTTCTTCTTCTTGCCTAACAAGTTCCTCCAAGTTCCAATAGCTTTCTCTCCTGCTCTAGACGTCCACAACGATTAGGGTTTCTTTCAATCGATCAAAAGACGGAAAATGACGGCCTAAGAGGCGTTATATACGATCCAAAACCGAACGGTTAGGGTTTCTGCTGAACAGCGTCGACTCGCCGAGTCCACATCTGGACTCGTCGAGTCCAGTCGCGGACCCGCGACCAAGTCTGCGATCCTACTCGGCGAGTCTAGGCTCCAACTCGCCGAGTCCCCTCTCAACTCACCCCAAAAACATAATTAAACAATACCTGAGATTTCGGGCTGTTACAACTCTCCCCCACTTGGATTAGACTTCGCCCTCGAAGTCTCACTCTGCAAATAGTTCCGGATGCTGCTCCCGCATCTCGCGTTCCGGTTCCCAAGTCATTTCTGATCCCTTACGGTGTTGCCATTGAACCAACACCAGAGGTACCTCCCTGTTCCTCAGAACCTTGATCTTCTGATCTCTGATAGCCACTGGTCTTTCCGCGTAATTCAGGCTCGCATCCACCTGAATATCCTCCAATGGAACCACTGCCGACTCATCGGCTATGCACTTCCTCAACTGCGACACATGAAAAGTGTCATGGATCTGACCCAACTCCGCTGGTAACTCCAACCGATAGGCTACCCAGCCTATCCTTGCAATCACACGAAATGGTCCAATATACCGGGGCCCCAATTTGCCCCTCTTCCTGAATCGAATCACTCCTTTCCAAGGAGAGACCTTCAGGAGAACGAAGTCGCCGACCTGAAATTCAAGCTCGGATCGGCGCCTGTCTGCATAACTCTTCTGTCGGCTTTGGGCAGTCAATAACCTTTGTCTCACTTGCTGAATCTGCTCTGTCGTCTGGAGCACGATCTCCGTGCTGCCCATCACTCTCTGTCCCACCTCTCCCCAGCAAATGGGGGTCCGACACCTCCTACCATACAACAGCTCAAAAGGTGGCATACCAATGCTCGAATGATGGCTGTTGTTGTAAGAAAACTCTGCCAATGGTAAATACGCATCCCAACTACCCCCGAAGTCTAACACACACGCTCGGAGCATGTCCTCCAGCGTCTGAATCGTCCGCTCGCTCTGACCATCTGTCTGGGGATGGTATGCGGTACTAAAATGCAATTTAGTACCCAGCTCCTCATGGAATTTCTTCCAGAATCTGGAAGTAAAGCGCACATCACGGTCTGACACAATCGAGATCGGCACCCCGTGCCGAGATACCACCTCTCACACATATATATCCGCCAACTTCTCCGCTGAAGAACTCTCACTGATGGCAAGGAAGTGTGCACTCTTCGTCAACCTATCCACAATCACCCAAATTGCGTCAACTCCTCTAGCAGTCCTTGGCAATTTGGTGATAAAATCCATAGTGATCTGTTCCCACTTCCACTCGGGGATCTCCAATGGCTGTAACTTGCCATGCGGTCTCTGGTGCTCAGCCTTAACCCTACGACAGGTCAAGCACCTTTCAACGAACCATGCAACGTCCCTCTTCATACAGGGCCACCAATACTCTTTCCTCAAGTCCAAATACATCTTCGTAGCTCCGGGATGGATCGAGAATCTCGACCTATGAGCCTCTTCCATCAAAGTAATACGCGTACCGCCCACAAACGGTACCTAAATCCGACCCTGAAACGTCATAAGCCCTCGCCCATCCTTAACGAACTCCGAAATTAACCCCACAACCCGCTCTTTCTTCTGCATTTCCGGTCGCACAGCTTCAGCCTGTGCCCTACGAATAGCATCCAATACAGGAGTCATCACAGTCAGTCTCAAGCATACGTCTCGCAATGGAGTGCTCTCCGCCCTGCGGCTCAATGCATCGGCTACCACATTAGCCTTGCCTGGGTGGTACAGGATCTCACAATCATAATCCTTGACCACATCCAACCACCTCCTCTGACGCATATTTAGGTTGGGCTGATCCATTAAATACTTCAAACTCTTATGGTCCGTGTATATCGTACATCGAACCCCATACAAGTACTGACGCCAAATTTTGAGAGCGAACACTACTGCCCCCAACTCTAAATCATGCGCGGGATATCTCGCCTCATGAGGCTTCAGCTGCCTCGACGCATAAGCTATCACATGACCCCTCTGCATCAACACTGCACCCAGTCCCGAAATCGGTGCGTCGCAATATACCACAAAATCTTCCATCCCTTCTGGGAGAGCTAATACCGGGGCTTCGCACAACCTCTGGCGAAGTGTCTCAAAGGAGGTCTGCTGCTCGGGCCCCCTTGAGAATGCAACACCCTTCCGGGTCAATCTGGTGAGTGGCACTGCGATCTTGGAGAAATCCTTGATGAATCTCCGATAATACCCTGCCAACCCAAGGAAACTTCTGATCTCAGAGGGTGACTTTGGCACCTCCCAACTCATCACCGCCTCAACCTTGGCCGGATCGACCAATATCCCTTTCTGATTGACAATATGTCCTAGAAATTGGACCTCTCGCAGCCAGAAGTCACATTTGGAGAACTTTGCATACAACTTCTCCGACCTCAATACCTCAAGGACCTCCCTCAAATGCTCCTCATGCTGCTCTCTAGATCTAGAATACACCAGAATGTCGTCGATGAATACAATCACTGATCGATCCAACATCGGTCTGCATACCCTGTTCATGAGATCCATGAACACAGCCGGGGCATTGGTGAGCCCGAAAGGCATCACCACAAACTCATAATGCCCATATCGCGTCCTAAACGCTGTCTTCTGGACATCCTCATCCCGCACTCTCACCTGATGGTACCCTGACCTCAGATCGATCTTGGAAAACCAAGATGCTCCCTGCAACTGATCGAATAGATCGTCGATCCTCGGTAACGGGTAACGGTTCTTGACCGTCAACTTGTTCAACTCCCGGTAATCAATGCACATCCGGTGTGAACCATCCTTCTTCTTGACGAATAGAATAGGTGCTCCCCACGGCGAGCTGCTCGGCCGAATGAATCCCTTCCCCAGCAACTCCTGGAGCTGCGAGGACAACTCTTGCATCTCTGGAGGTGCAAGACGATAGGGCACTTTAGCAATAGGCGCGGCCCCTGGAACCAGATCGATACCAAACTCTACTTGCCTCACAGGAGGTACTCCCGGCAACTCCTCGGGAAAAACATCTGAAAACTCGCGCACCACAGGAACTTCCTCAATTGATTTCGGTCTCTCGGCGATCTCCCGCGTATCCAACACATACGCCACAAAACCCTTACAGCCCTGCTGTAGACACTGCCTCGCCCTAGCGGCCGAACAAAAAGCTGATCCCGAACGGGTACCCTCGCCGTACACCGAAAGAACTCCCCCACTATGGTCTCGTATGGTCACCAACTGACGCTCACAGTTGATGACAGCGCCGAATCGGCTCAACCAGTCCATGCCTACGATGACACAGACATCGCCCATCGCAATAGGAATCAGGTCAATCGGGAATTCGACCCCGAAAATATCTAGCACGCATCCCCGAAAAACCTCCGTGGCACAAATCACTTTCTCGTCAGCTATAGAAACTCTCAAAGGTCGACCCAACGACTCACGACTAGCGCTGATATGCTGACTAAAAGCTAAGGACACAAAGGACCTACTCGCACCCGAGTCAAATAACACTAAGGCAGGCACAGAGTTGACAAGGAAGGTACCTACGCATATAATAACATAAGCACAACATTTCGACATTAAAATAAATACATGAATTACAACATACCTGCCACAACATCGGGCGCAGCACGGATCTCCTCCGCAGTCAGCTGAAAGGCTCTCCCACGAGCCCTCGGGACCTCGACCTTCACCGGTCGAGCCTCAGTAGTTCTGGAAATAGGTGCAGATCCCTGACGAAGCTGCGGACACTCGGCCTTCCGATGGCCGGTCTGGTTGCAATGAAACCAAACCGTAAACCCCTTGGGGCACTCCCTAGCAATGTGCCCCTCCTTGCCGCACTTGTAGCAAGCACCGGCTCGACACGCCCCATCGTGACCCTTGCCGCACTTTCCGCAAGTGCGGCTCTTCGGACCTCCCGTCCTCGAATCGGCGGACTTGATCCGCTTGGCTGCTGGCTGAGACTGAGCCGGCCGCCGGTCTGTCTGCTGAGACTCGGCCTCCTCCCTAGCCTGAGTCTCCAACTCGATCTCACGCTTCCTGGCATTCGCCTGAAGCTCCGTAAAAGTATGGTAAGTGGAGTTTGACACAAACTCCCGGATCTCCCTCCTCAGAACACCCAAGTACCGGATCATCCGAGCCTGCTCTGTGGCCACCAGCTCGGGGCAAAACATCGCCCTCTCATGAAACTTCCGCGTGATCGCCGCCACCGAGTCAGTACCCTGCTTGAGGGTTAAGAACTCCTGGACCAATCGTTCTCTCTCCACCGGGGGAACGTACTCTTCTCTGAACATAGCAGTAAACCCCTCCCATGTCACCGTTGTAGTCTCTGCCAAAGTGAAGTTTGCCGTCACGAACTTTCACCAGTCCTTCGCTCCCAGACGGAGCTGGTTCAAAGCGAACCGTACCCTCAGGTGCTCCGGGCATGAACAAGTGTAGAAGCACCCCTCTATGTCCGCGATCCACCTCATCGCCGCAATCGGATCCTGCGTCCCATCGAACTCCGGTGGCTTCGTGTTGCTGAACTCTCGGAATAGCAACGAGTCACCCCCCTGTGGCCTAGCAGCGGCCACAGCTGCGGTAGCTGCAGCGGTTGCAGCCTCAGTCAACGCGGCGTACCGCTCATCGAATGTCTCCATCAGGGTGGTCTTAATAGACCCAAACATCTCCGGGATCTCAGCCCGGATCGCCGCCGCCACCTCCTCGTGAATCATCTGACGAATATCCTCGTCACTCACACCGCTCGTACTCGCTCCGTGGCGTGGTCTAACCATGATGTCTCTGAAATACAACATAAAACTATCAGAGACTCCATCAAGTGTAATCGCACTCGATAACGCAACCCTACCCCGTCCCCGATATCCAAGGATTCTTACTTGGGTCTCCCACTGACCCGGTGTCCTCGGTAGTACGGGCCAAATACTACCGACCACACCGCATCAGTGTTCATCCCAAGTCCTCCTCCCCAAACTCCGGATAGTGAGTACTCTACTTCTGATATGCACTATCTACCCGCATACTAGCAAAGCATCTCATATAGGCAAACTTCCCTAGACTAAGGCATCACAAATCAGGCCACTCTAGTCCTATCATGAATACCTAGTCTTCTAGCATACATAAGAATTCATATCATATAATATTGTAAGGTATTTTGGGGATCTTTACCGTTCGGGCGCTGACTGATCGTACACACTGCTTCTTTCTTGCTTACCACAAAACCCTTTACAAAAGTTTATGCCTTTATTTGAAAAGTTTCCTCAAATCCTCGGTTTGAGTTCAGTTACCCCCGTAGGTGCACCCGAATCCCTCAAACCAAGGCTCTGATACCAATTGTAACAACTCAAATTTTCAAACAAATTTTTTCTTTTTAAAATATATTTATTCCCATTCATAACAAGGCATAAATAGTTTAAGTATTCTGTCAAATACAAATAGTCAAAATCCCAAGATCATAAAAGCAGTCTTCAGTGTGTATCGATCACGCCGGCGCCTTCCCACGGTCCTCGCTAGTACCTGAAATACATGCACAACAACTGTAAGCATAAATGCTTAGTGAGTTCCCCAATATACACTTACGCACATACGCCTTTCCAGGCCCTGACCTTCCGGTCCTCAATACAACGCCTTCCGGCCCATAACATGATCGCCTTCCGGCCCATAACATATTGCCTTCCGGTCCACATAACATACATAGCACACATATAACAAATAACTTACCACGTATAGCATACATATCACATATCATATCTGACCTTCCGGTCACAAAGTCGAACCCTTCCGGGTACAGTATAGTGAGAAGACTCACCTCGTAAAAGCTGAACGCTAGCAAATCCCGAAATGACTCGTGCACAACCGACGAGCTACAACCTCCCTATAACATCACATATCTCATTAATACTTATATCTTCTAAGTGTGACTATCCCTAAGAAGTCAGACTTAGGTCAACTCTGGTCAACGGTCAACGGTCAACTCGACCGGACTCGGCGAGTACCATGGCGACTCGGCGAGTCTAGACGTCCTCCAACTTTCTGAGATTCCTTATCTACTCATCGAGTACCCTCCTCGACCCGACGAGTTACTCCTGGAAGAATCGCGGGGCCACCCCGACTCCACTCGCCGAGTCTGAAGAACAACTCGGCGAGTCCCAGTAAATCTTCAAGCTACTCGCCGAGTCTGAAGAACAACTCGGCGAGTCCACGCCATGCAGACGAGCAACTGCTTCCTGAATTACGTATGGTCCCGAGATATACAATCATGGGACTTTCTGGACTTCTAAGCATCTCATTACTGGGGGTATAAACGTCTGGGCAATGACATAATAATCCATCTCATCACTAAATGGGTTTCATAAACCCTAGATTCGTATACTCATTAAGATAACAGAATTGATCCGAGTATTACCTGAAAACGCTCTCTCTGTGTCCCCCAAACCTCAGGACTCGATCCTCCTTGATATTCCTTTGGCCAATTTCTTCTTCTTCTTGCCTAACAAGTTCCTCCAAGTTCCAATAGCTTTCTCTCCTGCTCTAGACGTCCACAACGATTAGGGTTCCTTTCAATCGATCAAAAGACGGAAAATGACGGCCTAAGAGGCGTTATATACGATCCAAAACCGAACGGTTAGGGTTTCTGTTGAACAGCGTCGACTCGCCGAGTCCACATCTGGACTCGTCGAGTCCAGTCGCGGACCCGCGACCAAGTCTGTGATCCTACTCGGCGAGTCTAGGCTCCAACTCGCCGAGTCCCCTCTCAACTCACCCCAAAAACATAATTAAACAATACCTGAGATTTCGGGCTGTTACAGCAAAAGGGAACAAAATCTCCCTTTTGAAATAGAAGCCTTCTTATAATGAATTTGAAAGTAGATTCTTTCCTTGTTCTTGTCATAGGAGGCAGTCGAGTAAACTTGTGATAGAAGTGACATAGGAACGGCTTCCACCTATGTTAGGGCTATAACCATAGGGGAATATTTCAACCACTTGTAGCATGTACGAATCATACAGAAACGAATTGAGTTCAATAATCATGTTCTGATTTGGCTTGATGGAGAGCAATGGGGACGAAGTAGTTTGATTGTGAGCCGATGAAGAAGTCGCCATTGTTGATTGAATGAAGAAGATGAACAGTTGTGAATCGATGTGTAGATGTGGAGACTTTGTTGCAGGTGAAAGAGACAAATGGATTTAGAACTCCTTTATATTGATGAGATCACTAAAACGTCGCCTGAAAAGCGCGATATGACAGGTTTGTTTCTCCCAGATATATGTCAGCACACATGGTTTAAGTAACCGTTCAAATGCACGCGCCTAAAATCTTATCCTCAATCGTCGTTTGAAATTCAGCTTCTCTCCAAAATTAAACCAAAATCGAACCAACAACAACCATAATGTAGGAAAATTAAAAATTTTCATGCAATAGGGTGAAAAAAGATAAAAAAAAGTAAAGCAAAATGTGTATGGGATGTGAGTGATGTCTTATTAGAAGACATGAAGCAGATGATTTCGGGCAAGAATCACTTCCTTCAAAGTCAAGAGAGACTTGAACTGCTTGTGTGGTTTCCTGAGAAAATACGATCAACTGTTTGTAGAGAAACATTGAAAGGCTTCTTTCAATTTGTAGGCTAAGGGTAGCTTATCTTAAACCGAATATCAATACTTAACATAAGATCGATCGTTGGTAGAAGTACTTGTGAGACCGATGTGGTCTGTTGAACATGTAGGTTGGTTATAATTTATAGTGACTAAAGAAGTTATAGAAATCCAAAAAAAGTAAATTGGATCTTTTTGGGAAGAAAGGCCTTGGTGTTAGATGATTTCATAAAAGATCACGCAAAAATAAAAGAGATTTCAATAGGTACATAGTAAGATCTTGAATTTAATAATTCACCGTCAATGCGTTGTAGGTGTTGGATTTTGAGTTTCACTCAGCACGTGGTATACGTATCTAAGATCACAAACACAGATGTTATGCAACCATAAACCTCAATGGTAAGGACTGAGAGTCTCAAGGGTTACAGTGGTGAACTGAAAGTTGATGGAGAAATACAAAGAGGATGGTTTGAAGAACAGAAAGTACCTCTGCTATATAAATATGACAAAGCAGAAAACTCTTAACTCATAGGAGAAGAGTAAGGTAGCTCTTGACTTGAGTTAAATGTAACAGCCCGATTGGGAAGAGACGATAGGTATTCATCGAATCATTAGGGCCTTACTCTTAGCCATAGAGGCTTTGATCAACATGCAGTAGCACGCTTCTAGGGACCCTTAACTAGTTCAAATGAAAAGAGAAAAAAATAAATTATACCTGCCTTAGCTCCAAATGTTGTTGTACTGACATACTTGGGACTTATGTAAAAGAACAAGCAAACAAACACACCACACAAACGAAACAACCAAACCAAAAAAAATAAATAAATAAACAATAATAAAAAAATATATATTTTTGAGGTTTTGAGATTTTCTGAAAAATAATAAAAACAGAAAGTGAAAATATTTTTGGATTTTTGAAGTTTTGAAATTTTCTGAAAAATAATAAAAACAAAAAGTGAAGCATAGAGCAGCGTAAACAAAATATACAACCAAAACCTTATCTTAAATGAATGAAGCAAAATAAGCCGAGCGTTCCGTTCATTTTGGTCCGTAAAATTTTAGAGCCGAAATAGACCGAGCGTTCGGTTCATTTCAGTTCCCAAAATTTAGGGAACCAAGATAGACTGAGCGTTCGTTTCATTTCGGTTCGCGAAAAATCCAGAATCGAAATAGGTCGAGTGTTTGCTCTACTTCCCTTGTCTAATTTTTAGTGGGAGCTTTAAGGATTCGGTACCGAATCTGCTTCCATCATACCCAAGCCTTGTAGTATTTTATTGAAGCTCGCTTCAGGTAAGGCTTTAGTGAATATATCTGCCAATTGATCAGAGGACCGAACGAAATGCACTTCGACGCTCCCATCTTCTACATGGTCCTTGACAAAATGATATCTCAGTGCTATATGTTTTGTCTTTGAGTGTTGCACTGGATTGTGACATATCCTTATTGGACTTTCGGAGTCATAATAGAGACGAATCTTCTTCATACTCAGCCTGTAATCTCTTAGTTTACTTTGAATCCATATTACTTGTGAAGTAGAAGATGCTGCAGCTATATACTCAGCTTCGGCTGTTGAAAGTGACACCCATGTTTGCTTCTTGGACTACCAGCTAACAAGCTTACCGTCAATGAATTGGCATCCACCTATAGTGCTCTTTCGGTCTAGACCACATACTCCAAGTTCAGCATCAGAAAAAGCTTGAATGAAGAATCAAGACCTAGCAGGGTACCAGAGACCGAGAGACGAGGTTCGCTTAAGGTAACGGAAAATATTTTTCACTGCTACCATGTGAGGTTCTCTTGGATTAGCTTGAAACCTAGCACAATAACAAACAGAAAACATTATGTCCGACCTACTAGCTGTTAGATACATAAGGGACCCCATCATTTGTCGATATAGTGTTATGTCAACAGCAGGTTTTTCCAGAGAAGCTGTTAACATAGTTCCAAATGCCATAGGAACCTTCACTTTTAAATCTCCCTTCATACCGAATTTCGCCAGCAAGTTCTTTGTATAGGCCTCCTGGTTGATAAAGATACCTTCTGGACCCTGTCTAATACTCAAACCAAGGAAAAAGTTAATTGGACCAATTGCGCTCATTTCAAATTTAGTCTCCATCAACTTCCTGAATTCAGCCGTTAATCTAGGATTCGTGGAGCCGAAGATGATTTCATCGACGTAAACCTGAACTATCATTAGATGTTCGCCTTGTTTCTTTCGAAAAAAGGTTGGGTCTACCGAACCGTGCTTAAATTTTGACATTTTCAGAAAGCGAGTTAAAGTTTCATACCAGGCTCTCGGTGCTTGTTTTAAACCATATATAGCTTTATCCAGCACATAGCAATGATCAGGAAATTTCTCGTTCACGAACCCGGGAGGTTGCTTAGCATACACCGTTTCTTCTAGTTCTCCATTCAAGAAAGCGCATTTCACATCCATTTGAAAGACTTCGAAGTTTTTATGAGCAACATATGCCAGAAAGATTCTAACAGATTCCAACCTTGCTACAGGAGCGAAGGTTTCGTCATAGTCTATTCCTTCCTCTTGGCAATATCCTTTTACCACCAACCGAGCCTTGTTTCTAATAACATTCCCATCTTTGTCTAATATTATCCTAAAGACCCATTTCAAGCCAAACACTGAAGCATCCTTTGGTGTGGGAATCAGCCTCCAAACTCGATTGCATTCGAACTCATGGAGCTCATCTAGCATTGCTTGAACCCAATCAGAATGATCAAGAGCAGCATTAACCATTTTCAGCTCGACCTTGGAGACAAACGAGTAAAACATACAAAATTCAACTTTAGAGATTAATGCATTTTGTTTCGCTTTCAACTGAGAACGAGTAAGGACTTTCTCAGATGATTCACCAATAATTTGAGCTTTGGGATGATCCTTGGTCCATTTCACTAAAGGAGGATAATGTGGGTCATAGGCTGGATACAACTTTGCGGTTACTTCCTCTTCAAGTTGTGATTGATCACCTTCGTCAGTTGCATGCTCCTTCTCCCCCTCGACTGGCGAAGTGTAGCTTGTGTCAGAATCAGAGTTTTCATCCTTAGTGGAAGTCGGATTCTCCCCCTCGATTGGACTACTATTGGGTGGTTTTGGAGCTGTAGGTTCCCCCTTGCATGGACCTTTATGAGTTTGGGATGGAATAGGATTCTCCCCCTCGAAAGATATTTCGGTTGTCTTTGGTGCCGATGAACTCTCCCCCTTGAACAATTAGCCCCTGTTTGGAGAGTCAGTGGAGGATTGGCCACCTGTCGGTTTAGGAGGTTCAGTTTTTATTTCTTTAGTAGCTTCATCTATAATCTTTTTGAGATTATTGATTTTTTTGCCTGCCGCGTTCGCTTCTGAGTGTACTTCTTTCTCTGGTTCATCAAATAACCGAATGTACTCTTCAAACAAGTTGGATATGTGAACCGAGATTTGTCCTGATTCAGGAAAAATTTCCCCTAAGTCATTTTCGCTCCTTTGAACTTTCTTCATGTAATTATCGTCAATGTTTACATTGCAGGTTTCTTCAATTCATTTGGAACGTTTGTTCAATACTCTGTATGCTTTTGATATTAGCGAGTAACCCAGAAAGATTCCCTCATCAGCTTTGATGTCAAACTTATTTTGGTTCTCTTTAGAATTGAAAATAAAGCACCTTGAACCGAATATGTGGAAAAATTTAACATTGGGCTTTCGACTGTTTAAGATCTCATATGGAGTGATTGCGAATCTTTTGTTGAGCAAGGATCGATTCTGAGTGTAGCACGGGGTTGCAACAACATCAGCCCAGAAGTATAACGGAAGGGAAGCAAAGCTCAGCATGGTTCTGGCTGCCTCACATTAAGAATGGTTTCGTCTTTCAATAATCTCATTCTGTTGTGGTGTATAAGGGGCTGAAAATTTGTGAGTTGTCCCTTTGTCAGCCAGAAAGTCCTCAAATTTGTAGAGCTTCAACAATCTTTGTATTGATTCGTGTAGGATGGCTCTTTCTGCTTTGTTTCCCCAATTCACATGCTGCACACAGATGTTCCCTATCAAACATGAGAAAAGAAGGCCTCGAACATGATCATCAAGCACCAACTTATTAATGTCTTTGAAGTTCAGGTGCGATAGGCATCGATGCCATAACCATCTTTCATCGGTATTTGCCTTTGATAGCAAACATATTGTTGGTTTACCTCAAATTACGTTGAGATTTAAAGGATACATCTCTCCCTTGCGTTCTGTCTTCAACAAAACCTTTTTAGATTGTTTCTCGATTATCTCAGAGCCCTCATCATCAAATCCAACCTTCAAACCTGTGCCCACTGCTAATTGTGACACACTGATGAGATTATGCTGCAATCCTTCCACATACGCAACTTTTCGAATTGAGAAGTCTCCGTTGGATATCATTTCATATCCTTTGATTATTCCATACGAGTTATTGCCATACTTCGTAGATCCACCATCCTTTAGGGACCAAAACTCGCTCAGCTCTTCCTTCCTTCCTGTCATGTGATGCGAGCATCCACTGTCTATATACCATTCATCATCAAACTGCTCGTCACGTATCACCTGCAAATTTAAGCAGATATAGGAACCCAAAGTTTCTTCGGTCCTGGTGAGTTTTTCAAAGAACAAGGAATTGCGGTTGAAATATAAACTAAATATGTTCGTTTTACTAGAGTGAATTGATCTTTTATTTTGATGGTGTACACCTTTATTTTAGTTTTATCTTGTTTAAACTTTGGTGTATTAGATGGTATGTTGTTAAATGTTTTCGGTGTTTTCTTTTAAATCCTAGGGTTAGCTGACTTTTTCTTATTATGAATCTCAGAATTGAGCTCTCCCTTTCCTTTGATATCCTTTACTAAATTTGATTTGTTGGAAGGACCGAAACTAGACTTGGGACTGAAGCTTGACTTTCGGTTCTGATAGCCGGTTTGGAGACCGAAACTTGACTTTCAGTTCTGAGAGCCGGTTTGGGGACCGAAACTTGACTTTCGGTTTTATGATTTGGATTAATAAGAGTTTGGACTGAAATTTTCTTTTCCTTTCAGTTTTTCCTTTCCTTTATCACCTGATTCTTTCTTTGGAGGAACATTGTTGGGATTTTGAGATTGCAAATGATGTTTTCACTCATTCGGATTCTTCATATATCTTTGATTTCTTAAGCGTTTTTGTTCAGCTAACTCCTTCTGCGATTTGTGGATATTAAAGCTTGCCTTTGGCTTCTCCTTTTGAGTTTCGTTTGTCTTCATTAGAACTCTCGGTTCTTTCATTGGTTCTTCTGGGATTTCTTTGGTTCCACTTGTACTTGGTTTGTCGAAACTCAAGGGTTTGTTGATGGGTTCAACAACGTATCTTCCTTTAACCCTCCATGAAGTTTGCTCAGATAAGCCTACGGTTTCATTTGCATTGTCTGTAGGAGCTAACCAAAAGTAGTCGTCACATCTTTCAGCGGTGTCTTTGTGGACCATGATTTTTAACTCTACCGTTTGTTTTGTAGTGACTCTTGTAACTACATAGACCTGATTCGTCACTGTTTGAACCTTTTGATACATCATGGCCTTTTCTTTGAGTTTTTGTGGCTTTTCTTTTGACAGGTGAGCGAATTCGACCGAATTTTCAGATATGAGAGGTTTCTCATTTTCGGTTTCAATCTTCATAAACTCAGAACAATCGACTACGTCTTCCACTGAAATTTCGCTCATCTCACTTTCTTCATCAAATTCAGATGTATTATGTAAGTTTATTTTATTTTCTGAAATTAATTTGGCGTTTGACGAGTCAAAAGATTGAATGGTTTCAGACTTAATTTTTAACCTAACATTTTCATCCAAAAGTTTTTTGAGCATACATTTATGTTCCTTAGAATCGATGAAGATTTCTATCTTTTCCAATCCAATTTTGTAAGACATGGATGTCTCTTCTGACGACACTATTGATTCATACTCATGAATGACCTCATCCTGCTTAAATTCAAGGAAGGGTAAGATCATTTTATGAATCTTCTTCCCTATATCACAACTTAAATGCAATCGAGCAATATTAGTATATAAGCGCTTAGCAATTAAACAAAAAACATTCCTTTGTTTTAAAAACTTTAAATTGTCTATTTGCAAATAATTACTTTCATCCCTAGCTTTATTTAATTCTGCCTCCTTCAGCTCAATCCACATCCTTCTCTCGTCAATTTTTGAAGACACCCTGCTGAGTTGGTCAGTTAGATTAAAATTCGCTAAGCGAGTTTGCAAGAGACTACTACTTAAGTTAGAAAATTTGAATTTTAATTTCTTTAATTCTTCTTCATAATCTTTTACTGGAACTCTAAGTGATTCAAGGATGGATTGTACATTTTTGATCAGCCGATCGCAGTCATTGATCTTCTCACTCACAGGCTTGGCTGCAAAACACTTGTCCTCAGTCAGGTTCGGCTCCTCACTTGCACTTTCGATTGATGACCCAGCTATGACCATTAGACACCTTCCAGCCGAACCTACTTCTTTTGCCACATAATCCCTTCCATGAGTGGGCTTTCTAACTTCTTCATCTTCAGAGTTGGTAGACCAAACTTCAACGCCACCGAACTCATCTTCATTTGCATTTTCCTGTACAATCAAGGCGTTCATAGAACTGTTAGTTGCTTTCTTTTTCTTGATATCTTCCAACTTGCGCATATAGTATGCCTCGTCATCTTCACATCTCTTTTCTCAGCCATTTTCCTTAGCATGCAATCTTTGGCAAAGTGATTCTTGTCGTGACAGTATTTGCAGTCAAACCCAGAGTCTCCCGCAAGCTAGCTCTCCTTCTTGTCATCATCCTTTTGAGAAGAATTTTTCGCTTCATCCTTCACCTTCTCAGAGCTGTGACTTCCCTACCAATTTCGGTTCTTGTTGACAAGAAATTTTCTTCGTGCAAACTTCTTTGGATTGGTAACCATGAAAGCATACTCCTCGCTTGTAAGGTCACATTCAGACATATTAGACTCTTCTTCCCCACACCTGAAACTACCTTTGCTTCTTTGGTCACTACACTTTCATGGGACTTAAGTATTCCCACAAGTTTCGCTAGTGAGTAAGATTTAAACTGTTGATGTGCTTTCACGGTTAAGACCACGACCATCCATTCTGGTGTGAGACCGTTCATGAAGGTCACCTTCTGCTCGATCAACTTTCTTTCTATTCCGTGCTTGATCATCTTACTTAGGAGATGATTGAACCGATCGAAAGTTTGTATGAGTTTTTCTTTTGGTTTCTATTCGAAAATTCCAAATTCTGACAGCAACAAGGTTTGGATGGAGTGTTCTAGATCTTCATCGGTTGAATAAAGCTCTTTCAACCTATCCCATATTTCTTTGGCCATCGTACATGAAACAACCAACCGAAAAGTGTCAGACTGCAAGGCGAATCTGATCATTCTCAATGCCTTTACATTACATAGCAACTTTTCTTTCTCATCCTGTGGCATCTTCTCTACATCCACCAGCAGCTTGTTATATTCCTTTTGAGACTTAACTGTTGTGTTCGTTCCAAGGTGAGCAAACAACCCAAGAGTGATAGCTTCCCAGATGAGATAGCCATTGTCTTCAGATCCAACCACGTAATCTTCAAAGTGATGCGCCCACACTTCATAGTCTTGAGTGTAAAGAATGGAAATTCTGGTAGTTGATCCAATGTTGTTTGAGATGTTGATGGGATTTGTTTGCGAATCTTCGTGAGACATGGTGAGCTTCTAGAATCAAACCTGTAAACTTGAGATTAGGGTTTTTATCAAAAACAGAGTTACCATCGATATGAAAAAGACGGCTTCTATTTATACGATAAAAGCGGAAACCCTAAAGAATTTCGAATACAGAACGAATGTATATTGATCACACAGTCTCTTGCTCTGATACCAATCGTTGAAACAAAGTTCAATCAGGGTCGTTAGATTCTAGGTAGTCAAACAATTAAGAACATAATTATGAACACAATAATGGCTTTAAATGAGACGTATGATTAATGCTTTACCACCTCAGAAGAGCTCGATAAAGAACTTCGACTGTAGGGGTGTTTAGGGTTACAAAATAATAAACGTAAAATCAACTCCCTAATTCTAATGCATACATGCATGCACATTTATAGTTTAACCCTACTAGATAATCATGGATGGACAGGCCCAATCCTGATACAAAATACAAGCCCATGACGCAACACAATTAAACTCAACAATTAAATTAGTGAGGCAAAGAAAAGAAAAGTTCAGAGACATTTCTAAAAATGTTCTTTCTCTTTATAACTAAAAATACACATTAGTTAATGAATTAATCGTGTGATTAATGTCTGCATTTAATATTTTTCGGTTACATATTTGACCTCTAATTCATGTGTATCAATAGTGGTTGTGGGTAACTAAATGTAATAACCCAATGAATAAAAAAACTAAAAAACTCCCTTCTTCTCCAATTTATCTTCTTCATATTCTTGTTACATCAAAGATAGAATCTAGGCATATTGAAGGTTCGGGTGGCCTAGAAGAACCACTTCAAGTTGTTGTATCCTGGGAAACAAGCACCCGATAGTGGGCGAATTTGCTTTCCGGACAATGTGCCAAATAGATGCCTCAACTTTTTAAGTTTTCCTGTTTTCTTTCGTCCATTTCCGTAACATTATTCCTATAATCTTAAAACAAATTCGTTTGTACGAAACAAACTAGAAACCAGAAACAGTTTTATTTGCATTATTTTAATATTGTATGATTTTCATGAGGAAAGCGGGACAATGAAAGAACAAAGGTTTTGTTTTTATATTTTTGGTTTTAACTATAGTCCAGGAAAAACCACTTCTATATTTTTTGTTCTTGGCCGAATTTTGTTAAAAATGACATTCTTTTAGGAAACACAATTTTGTTTATTCAAAAAAAACTTTGTTTTATTAAAAACAACATTGTTTTGTGAACAACTTTGTTTTAATAAAAACAACATTTTTTTGTGAAAAATAGTTTTGTTTAGTCTAAAATAGCATTAAAACAACTTGGTTTTGTTAAAAACAACATTGTTTTGTGAAAAACAGTTGGGTATTTATCATAAAAGTCTCAAACTTTTGATAAAAGTTTCAATTTACTCTAAAAAAATGAATAGAATAGCCGAAAAAACCGGCTAAACCTTACACTTTAATCTTGTTTGATATGTTCAGCAGGTCATCTATGCCACATGAGATGCCAACTGAACAAGCGCCGATGTGGATGCTAATGTGGCATGCCACATCAATATCTAAAAATCGGATTTTTAATAGAAAAAGAAGAAAGTGGGATCCAAACCCACCGCCTCTAACTTACGAAGTCACCCACATTCCACTAGGCTAGAAACATTTATTAATTTCCTTCCTCAAATTTTGATATAATGCTTTAAATGTTGAAGCTTTTAATGCAATTATTATTAGGGTTATTGTCGTTGTAGCCGAACAGTGTTTTGTATATTGGTTTAAATGGTCCCTTATGACTTTTTTATTTTATTTTAGGGGTACATACTTGTGTTTTACCGTTCTAAAATGTTATTATAAAAAATATGAAGGGGTCACCCGGTGGACCCCTTCCTAATCATCAGTTTTTATATGCCATGTGGATTTGGTCAACTGAAATTGTCAACAAACCCTAACCCCTTCCTAATCACCTCATTTTGTAGACAAAGCTCCATTACTTTTCGGTACTCTACATCCCCGGTACCTACATTCAAAACAGAGAGAGAGAGAGAGAGAGAGAGAGAGAGAATTATATGTCGACTGCTTCTTCATCTTGTGACACGATGTCAGAAACCGGCGCCATTAGGTGCTGCACTCGCTGCGCATTAGAGAAGACGTTACAATGGAGAACAACTATGTGTGGTCCGAAGACGTTATGCAAAGCCTGCGGTGTGAGACTCAAATTAGGTCAGTTGGTTTCAGGTATCATCCGATGGCGTATCGGTGGTGTTGATCTCCCATTATTATTTGACGGTGCTCTGGTACTCTTACTCCTTGATCTGCTGTGAAACAACGTGTTCTATGGTCGGAAGTTTATAGTTCCGACTATGAGATTAAGCTTCATAATGACGCACCTGAATATAATCCCCAAAATAAAACTAAAGACGAAAGCACGAAATGTAAGTTGGTTTTGCGATGGCGAAACCTTCCAGCTCTCGAATAACCTCTCAATAGACTCCAACTTTATCTCCTCCATGTTTCTCTTCTCCTCATTTCGGTTCCGTAAATAATCTTCCCGTTAAATGTTTCAAGAATTCCGCTCCATCGCTGTAATTGATTGTTAGTTATGATTCTGAAATTGATGACTCAAGAGATGAAATCGAAGTCCTGAAGTGTGAAGTTCAGGGCTAATTAATAGTTTTGTGGTTCTGAATCTACCTTTTGTTATTGGGGGCATTTGTATCGGTGGGAAAGGGATGGGATTGTTCGTTATATTGCCAGTGATTTGTAGATAAGAGGAAAGATGTAGGAGATGGGGGTCAGTAATTTCAGGGGTAGGTCTGAGCTATTGTTGAATAAGAACTCATCTTCAAGAACACTTCAATGTAACTTTAATTTCTGTGTAGATTTGGTTTAAAAAATTCCAAATATCAACTGTTAAAGAAGGTGAAGCTTCTTCTATTGATGGAGGAGGGGGTAGATTAATATAATCAACTTTAAGTTGGCAGTTGACTAAATGGGCGTAATAACTTTTAGCTTACATGGCAACGGTGAGTCGACTCACCACTGACTCATTGTTGACTCACCTGCTTAGTTGACAATTGACAAGACAATGCAACCTTCAAAATAGGTAAATGTATGAAATTAACCAGTAAAACACAAGTTTGTGCTGTTCAAAGGCAAAAAAATAAATCACCAGGGACCATTTAAACAAAAATACGAAACATTGTTGGGTTAGAATGACAAAAACCCTTATTATTATTATTATTATTATTATTATTATTATTATTATTATTATTATTATTATTATTATTATTATTATTATTATTATTATATTTAAAAACGTAAATATAAATCAAAAAATATTAAATAAATATATTAAATTTACAATCATATTTTTTTACATATTTATATCATTTTTTTATTTTAACGTATTTATATATATATATATATATATATATATATATATATATATATATATATATATATATATATATTTTACATATTTATATATTATTTAAACTACTTTAAAATATGCTTATGTATTTTAAACGCATAAATTTTTTAAGTATATTTAAATATTATATATATATATATATATATATATATATATATATATATATATATATATATATATATATATATATAAAGGTATTTTAAATGTATAAACGTATTTTATATATATTGATGTATATTTTTTGTATTTTACGTAAAAAATTACCTAATAATATAAATAACTACATATGAAATATGTTTATCTATTTAAAATACATAGAAATACATAAAAAATAATAAAAAACTTAAGAAAACCATATAAATACGTAAATTAGTATATAAAAATACACACAAATATGTATACATATGAAAAAATAAGTTAATACATTTAAAATACATAAATATACATCAAACATATTTCAAAATACTTAAAAAATACATAAAACATAAAAAATACACATATAAATACATAAAATATGTTCATAAATTTAAAATACTTAAAAATATATATAAATACTTACATATATATATATATATATATATATATATATATATATATATAAACACATAAAAATACTTATAAAACATAAAAAATACACATATAAATACATAAAATATGTTCATAAATTTAAAATACTTAAAAATATATATAAATACTTAGATATATATATATATATATATATATATATATATATATATATATATATATATATATATATATATAAACACATAAAAATACTTAAAATTCTATATAAATATGAAAAAAATACGTTTATACATTTACTATATTTATTTTTGAAGTATTATAATTATTTGCGTTCTCAATAATAATAATAATAATAATAATAATAATAATAATAATAATAATAATAGTAATTACAACAATAATAAAATATTAAAAGCTTCATTATTTCAAGAATTACATGCAAACTTTGAGGGATAAAAGCATGAAAAAGTTTCTCGAGGGATAAAAGCATGAAAAAGTTTCTCGAGGGATAAAAGCATGAAAAAGTTTCTCGCCTAATGGAATGTGGGTTTTTTGTATATGGGTGGTGGTGATTTCGAATCCGACTACCCTCGGTTTCTATAAAAAAAAATCGATTTTTGCATTTTAAATAATCATATGTTGGCATAAGTGACCTAATGAATAGGTCAAAAGGGATTAAAGTGTAAGGTTTAGCCGATTTTTGGACTTTTGTATTCAATATATATATATATATATATATATATATATATA
Organism: Lactuca sativa; assembly: GCF_002870075.4. Taxonomy (NCBI): domain Eukaryota; kingdom Viridiplantae; phylum Streptophyta; class Magnoliopsida; order Asterales; family Asteraceae; genus Lactuca; species Lactuca sativa. Next base: position 371,609,273 of record NC_056626.2, read on the forward strand.
TATATATATATATATATATATATATATATATATATATATATAGGACTAAATTGAAACTGTGTCCAAAAAGTTTGGGACTTTTCTGATAAAAACCCACAATAATTTTTTCAGTCAACAATATATTCAATTTCATGAAAAACAACTTTAAAAATCTGAAAACAACTTGATTTTACTGAAAAACAACAATAAAATAAGTAAAACAACCATGAAAAACTGGAAAATGAACATCATGTTTGCTGAAAGAGTCATTTATGTAGTTTTAGCTGGAAAACTGCATCAAATTTAAAAAAAAAATAGCATCACATTTGCTTGTTTAAGATATATGATTTTAGTTTTCCGAGATACCACATTTTTTATAAATAATTTGTTGATTTCAGAATTTAGAATTCATAATTTTTGTTTTCAGATATCACTTTTTAGGTTTTAGATCCCAGCGTTCTAGAGTCAGTTTTTTGATTTCAGATTTTAGTGTCAGTTTTCTATCAGAAATTTGTTTTATATATTAGTTTTATCATAATTTTTGTTTTTTTAATTCAAAATCAGATTTCATAAATTTTGTAGCAGATTTTGAATCCGATTGTGTATCAGATTTCTAATTCAATCATCAGATTTCTAGATTTTTAGATTATATTTTATATTAGATATTGAATCATTTTTATTCATCAGAAATTAAGCTTCAAAATTTCTATATCAGACGGTTTTCATCTATTTTCTATATCAAAAGTCACAGAGTTTCTGCATCAGAATTTTGTATTTCAGCATCAGAATTAAAGTTTCATTATTGTTGCAATATTGATTTTAATTCTATTGAGTTTTGTCCAAGAAAGAGACATAAATATTTTTTTGGATATTGGAAGTTTAACAATTACATTTGGTATATAAATGATTTCTAAAATGTCACCATTTATGAAGTAATGAGTTCCTAAGTGAACTCTATGGATGCTAACTCCATTGAGTGATGAACTAATATGGGTGCTACATGTCATGTGTGCTTAAAGAGGGAGTGGTTCAAGAACTTAAAGTGGTGCATATATAATGTTTTTTCAAGTTGAGGCAGCAAGTTATTCTTGGAAATGAGATTCTAAACACTTAAATTTGGTGGTTAAAATATTACAGAAATGGTACCATCCATAAAATATCAAACACCTAACGATGTGTTGTACGTTCTAGAGATTTCTAAGAACTTAGTCTTTGGATGTTTGTTGAACAATCATGGATTTTGCTTGGTTTTTTGAGTTCGATAAGGTTGTATTAACCAAAAAGGGTATGATTGTAGGCAAGAGCTATGTGGTTGGTGGAGTGTTTAAAATTCCATGTAATGGATTATAAGCCTAAAATCAATGAAAAGATTTGTTCTTCCACTTACTTGCTTGAGTCTTCTAATGTATGGCATGCTAGGCTAAGACATGTTAATTTTGACACATTAAGATAGTTAATCAAATTTGAACACGTACATATAACTCAAAATATGGATGCAACACATGTGTTGAATCAAAGTTAACATGACAATCATTCAAGTTCGTTGAAAGGACAACTAAACCCCTTGGATTAATTCACACAAATGTGTATGATATGAATTCAGATCCATCTATAGGTGGAAATAAGTACTTTTTCACTTTTATTAATGATTGCGCAAAACTATGTTATGTCTATTTACATAAAAGTAAAGATGATACAATAGACAACTTGAAAGTGTATAAAAGCGAAGTTAAGAATCAACCCAACAAAAAGATTTAAGTACTAAGAAGTGATTGCGGAGGTGAATATGTATATCACCATTTAAATAATTTTGTGCAAATCATGGTATAATAAAATGAGATTAATGCACCTTATTCGAAATGATGAATGTAATGTTGTTAAGTTTTAGGTTACCACCCTTAATATAGGGGAAGTTGTGTTATTAACAAGTTACCATTTAAATAAGGTACCCCTAAAGAAAATGAATAAAACACCATCCAAGTTATGGACATGTATAAAACCATCCTACAAATGCATTCAAGTGTGGGGGTGTCTCACAAAAGTTGTTATACCTAACCCCATGGGTGTAAGGATTGGACGTTAGATTGGTGGTTGTATTTTTTTGGTTATGCTCAAAACAATAGTGCGTATTGTCTTCTTATACACAACTATAAAGTAAAAGGAACAATAATGGATTCTATTTCTCCAAATCACACATGATAGCTAGTGCATATACAACCAATATGTAAACCACTATGCAATAAATGGATTTTTCAAGATGAAAATGAAAACACATAGATTCAAAGAATATAAGAATCAGTTAGAACATATCGGTCTATGATTTCAATAGAAATATACACCGATTTCATGTTTGTTAATTTAGAATCAAATGATACTTCTATACTCCAAGAAGCTATTTCTATTAAATCCAATAATATTTGTTAGAATTCATCAGAAGATGATAAATGTTTTGATGAATATTACGATATTAAAAGGACTATGAATAGAAACATAGGTATTCCAAATTTGGAATCATATGGTCGTTTCTTAATAGAACATATTGGATTAAGCTGTAAAAACTAATAATGGTTCTATAGTTTGAACTGTTGAGCTTGAGAAATCACTACAGTTTAGTGGGTTTCCAAATGAGAAGTAAGAGTTTATGACATATTTGAAATATATGTTTGGATTACAAACATAAGCATGTCTTGATTAATTTCATTTGTATGCTCTTATAATTATATGTCGTTGTAACTTCTCGAAATTTGGAAGTATATCATTCTGATATCAAAACTAAAACTTCTAAACATAGTTTTAGAAATATAAATCTACATGGAGCTGCCAAGCAGTTATTTTACCTAAGGGAAAGCAACAAAATGTGTGAGTAGTAAATTAATTATATGATTAAAGCAAGATTTGGAACAACGGGTACCAATACTTTGAATATGTCATTCAACATCAATGGATGTGATAAAATAGATCCATATAAACGGGACTTTAAAATGCTATTCTATTTTATGACATATTATGATCCTTAAGATAGGATGCCTAAAGAATTTTACATGTAGATGGTTAAAGAAATAAATTGCATGGGAAAATACGATATTTGCAAGAAAACTCATGTATGGAATATTCATAATTACATATGGCCAATGTTATTGTGAATTCACAAATACATGTAGTACATATGCTTATCGTATTAGGTTGACACAATTATGCATATTCAATATTGGTAATTATGGTGTAGTAATAACCATATTGATAATTGTCAACATTTTATGGAAAATATAGGAAAACAAATTTGCAAGTTTATCCAAGGTTGGACAATGAACTAAAAGTATTTGTAAGTTCTTGGGAGACGTCCCATGATGAGCTAATAACTCCTATATGTTTACATGATGATGTAAATAATGGTGAGTATAGACATATTTATCAAGGACATAAAACCATTCAACATAAACTCTCAAGTTGAAATATCTTTAATGACTATATAAACTCAAAACAAGATTGCGGATCCACTAACAAAATGCTTGAAATGAGAGGCCATTATGAGGAATGATACTAAAACCCATGAATTAATTAGTTATTGCGAAGGAAAACCCAACCTAGTTGACTAGAGATCCCAAGTGTAAAGCCCTAAATCTAGGAACCAAACCAGTGATCAAACAATGAGCAATCAAACAATAACAAGAATGGAGTAGAAGAAGGAATTACTCAAGCAATGCACACGTTTATATAACCGTAAGCTTCAGGTATACCTTGAAGAGCACACACATTGACCGTAAACACACTTAGATACGTCACCTCACTCTGACAGAATCTGACACTATTTATAGGAACAGACTGGCCGTGAACATGGTTCACGGTCAAACACGATTTCATGGCCGAACACCCATTCATGACCTTGAACACCTTCACAACCGCAAACAAACACCAAAACACACATTATAGGACCAAGACTCTATTAAGACCTATATGAATAGTTGCCTAGCCCAAACCACTTAAGTTGTGACCTATCAATCTCCCCCTTGGTTTGAGGCTAGCAAGAATTCAGTCTTCTCCTATCTTGGCTTCTCCAAAAACATCACATATGATTTTACCGTGGGTCCTATCCATTGCCTCTTGTCAATGATCTTTGCAACCACTCTTGTGAACTCCTTGGCGGCCGACTACATAATCTATGACTATCATATAATTTGATGACTAGCCAAGGTGTGAATATCTCTCTCACTGAACCGCATAAGATCTTTTGTGTCAGACAGACGCAGAACATCTTCTTCAAACTTGATAGAATCTATGGTTGTGGCGTCATCGTACATGTGAAATTCCATTTTCTCCATATATCCCTCATGAATGCGAAGAGGAATAGGAATTTCATTTAACTGTTTGGTTGTCGGCCACAACACTATCTTCATAGGTTCGTTGGTTCGGAGGTCGAGCACATCCTTGTCTGTTCTAATAAGAGACTCTATAGTTTTCGTCCCAACAAACTTCTCCCTGAATTGCCTCTCTAGGAATAGTTTGAGTTCAAAGGCCGTAGAGTTGTGAGTTGGATTGTGAAATGGAGTAACCGAAAGTTCCGTAAGATCAACTCTAGTCTAGGAACAAAAGGCATGAGTATCCATGTAATATTCCGCGTGAACTGAGTTCCTTTTCACCATCCACAGTTTTAATTCGTCTTTGTATTCCCACATCTTGATTCTCGATCGATCGCCAAAATTTTCCCCGAACCTCCTTTTTCAAGATCGGTTATAGTGAGTTGAGGTTTGTCAGCACTGAGGCTTTCATCAGAGTTCTTCATGAAAAGCAATCCTTATTTCCTTTCAGCAGAAACCTTCCTCTTTGCTTGCCCGATAGTGATTCGAGGGTTGGTACTGATAGGATCTTTTTTGAATCGAACGACAACTCCTGTGGTTCTGGGAGGTGGTAGATCCACCGGGTTGTCTCGCTGAGAAGGTTGGACAGGGACACAGGAAAAACCTTCAGTGGAAAAGGTTGTTCGACTGATGACTTGAACTTGTCTCCAAGTTCTTCAAAAAGTTTGTTCTTCAAATCATAATAGCACATGGTCAAAGCTCCAAGGTGAGTTTGGGGATCGGTTATCTTTTTTGACTTGGATTGGTTGTCTGCTTCAAGATCCGAAACTTGAATGTCGAGTTTTCCTATCAAAACATCATTTTCAATAATCGTCTGCTTTAAGACTCCTATTTTAACCTTGAGCTCTGAGTTGGATGGCTCCACTCCCCCTGAGTTGTCTTTCTCAATAGATATGCCATTTCCATGAGGAGGAAGACCTGATGCTTCTTGTACTGCCAAGGCCCTTGCAAGCCTCATAGAAGCGATGTCGTGAGTAGGCCTTGGTGGGGAGAAACTTCCAGGAGCTGAAGAGCTCCCGGTTTCAAACATAGTGCGTGGTCGTTCTTGTGTTTGAACGATTAGCGTAGTAAATAGTGTTGTGATTGCAGGCTGTGTCGGCGAAGCCTGTTCCTGAATGAGTACTCCAGGCCTCAGATCTTCTCTTATTCTTTTCAAAGGAGGCTGGGAGGTCTGAGTCATAAGCGGATCACTCACAGATGGCATAGAAGTTGGAATGTCAACATTAATGGGAGGAATCCTTGATGCTGCATCCGTATCCATTGAAACAACAACCATCTGTTTTGTAGCAGGAGGCATCGCTTCTTGAACATCTTCTACTTCCCTTGATTTCGTTTCCGGTTGTGCAACTTCATGGTCACCGCTAAAGAAGGAGTCGGGGTCCTTATTTGTTGGACAATAATCATTAATAAAATCGAAAGACATGTAAATATCATTGGGCCCAGACATGTCACCACCAAAAATCGAATCATCATTACTAAAACCTCCATCATCACCATCATCATCCGCTTTTTCACCCTCATCAAAATCACTTTGAACATCCACATTTATCATGTTATCATGTTCCTCTGCTATGATTGCAACAGGGGGAACTCCTTGAACTTCGTGCTCAGTGACGGTTATGACATCATCGTCAGATTCCATGTAATCAGAGGAGTTGTTAGAATCAGATTCATCACTTAACTCTGCAAACAACATGAACTTCACCAAAGGGTATTTTCCTTCAAACATAAACTTACCCTTACGGTTCTGTTTTTTTAAAACCATAGGTGTTTGACCCAAGTGATTTCATGTCTAGTGTTTCTCCTCCTTGTTCAATCTTCTGGTAGCTGTTGTTGATGATCATGTAGGAATCTTGGGTATATAAGGAATTTATCTCGTTACTTTCCTTCAACATTACCAATCAATTCATCCATGACGTACTTGGAGAAGTTGAATTCAAGACCTGCGGCAATAGCGACGATATCACCTGTATCAATCGAGAAATTTCATCCGCCCCAGATTTGTTTCCCAAGATGCGGCCCACGAGGACATAAGCTAGAAACCTCTAGTATGGTGGTAACAACTTTTTGATGGTCGGAGGAAATTCACTTTCATATCCCATTTGTTCGATGATTTCCTGTGTTTGATCCATTGCAATCTCAGTCAGAAAAATTGGTTGATCATCAATTCTCAGAACATCTCGGATGATCTGCTCTTTAACAACAATTTTCTTCCTTTAACAATTGCTTCAACAAATTTTGAACCACCATCTCCCCTTTTCACCACTATAGTGCTCCAAAACTCTTTAATCTAGATTTGGTAGATCAATGGATTCAATGTCAGAGCAGAAGCTAGGCATCACTTCTTCAAACCATGCATTATTGACTTGAATTCACTACGGGCTGCTAGTGGGTCCACCAAAAAGATCACCACCTTATGACTGTCAGCAAACTTAAGTTCAACCATTTTTGATCTGCACTTAACCGAGCCAAGTGAGAAAATAATTTATTTAAACATTTAAGATTAAGGTTTTACTCATTAAACAATTTAATTAGGCTTCAATGGTGATTAAGTGTAAAAACAATGATTTATGTTCAAAAGTTTGGGGTTTATGGTCAGAGAGGGAGTTTACGGCCATAAACCCTTTAGGGGCCGTAAACGCCGACAGGTGAGATTCTTCGATTAAAACCCTCGATTCACGGTCGATTTCGAGTTAGATTAGCATTATGGAGATCGCCATAGTCATATCTACGAGAGTAAACCAACAATTTTGGGTCAAAAACACAGATTAAGATGGATTGATTAACAGTGACGAGAGAGAGAGAGAGAGGGTTCTTAAGGAGTTTACGGTCGCAAATTAAAACAATGAGAAAGAAGTGTTTACAACTGGAAATGGTAGCTTTTATACATGGACCCAAGACCCGGTCCAACATCCATGGGCTGCAACCATAGATGCTTCAAATTAAGCCCAATACTCCAAAATGTTTAAAAATATTGCATTTTGAGGACTTTAAAAAATAAAATAAAATCTAAAAAATTTTAAACTAAAAAATAAAAATTTAAAATGGATTAACACTAATTTCTCTTTCATCGTTGCTAATATTATTTTTGTGATTTTGGGATCAAAGTTCTTAGACAACCATAATTTGTTTATCAGTACCTCTTCCTTCATGAATAGATCAGGTCAATTGTCGATACAGTGGTTCACTTAGACACGAAAGATTGTGACAATAATAGGACATATTACAAGTGACAAGACATTGTGACCTGATGATTAAGGACCATTTATATGACGACGACCAAGGATATTGTTGTCCACCTAAATTGGGCAGTGAGATCTACAGAGAACCTATTAATTGATCAGTTTTAGATGTGCTAGAACATGTTTCCCGCTTCCTGATATACCCATATAATCAAGAACTTCTGAGATACTCCTTACTTTAGGTGAGCAGACAATTATTATGCGAGAAGAAAGATTTATAATGCATATATTGTACACCTAGGTCAGATCTCTTCCAATCACACAAAGGGTGAAACATATGACTAAATTGAGTTTAGAGGGATTGAGAATTAGCGCTACTAGAAAAACAGCCTTTTACGACGCTCATTGCGCGTCGTAAAACGCTCAGACGACGCGCAAATGCGCGTCAAGGAAGGCCCTGTCATAAAGAGAGACGACGCGCTTTTGCGCATCGTCTATAGACGACGCGCATTTACGACGCGCATTTATGACGCGCATTTACGACGCACGGTTATGACACGCAATGCGTATCAAGGAAGGCCCTATCATAAAGGAAGACGACACGCATTTGCGTGTCGTAACCTTACGACGCGCGTGTTTATGACACGCAATGCGTATCAAGGAAGCCCCTGTCAAGAAAGGCCATGTCATAAATGAAGACGACACACATTTTTGCGTATCGTAATTTTAATTTTTTTTTTTAAAAAAAAATATCTATAGATTTACTGGTTTTCAAATTAAATTTGAATTTCATGTCTCATAATAGAAAATAAAATTCCATATACAAAAAATACAACACATTGCACAAAAGTTAATGTCATAAAAATAATCATTCCAATAGCATCAAATAATCATTCCAATAGTAGACAAATGTAACATTTCAACATTTTTTATATAATTAACTAAATTATTAGCCAAATTTCCTAAAATACCAACATACTTTTCTATGAAGAGCATTAACATTATTCTTTTCCATGAAAAATTTCAAAACCTGCATAATTAAATTAATGTGTAATCAGCTACAGGTCAATATATAAGGTAGGTGTAAAAGAAAAAGTTACAAAGCCCTACAACATCAAATATTCATCACACACATCAAATCTAAGTTGGATTTCTCAAAAAGTTAAAGAAGATTGTTTAGGAGAAAAAATACTAACCTAAACACTTGGGGAGATCCCACACAGCTATAGATGTTGGTGTACATTCGGTTTGACAAAGTTGATGATTTTCCTCATGGTTGACATTCATTGCAAGCATCCATGCACCGATAGTAACATCCTCATTGCTGAACATCCGTAAACTGATAGATAGAATATTTAATAAAACAGTAACACAAAGATATCTTATACTACAAATATGAATATGGTAAGTGAAAATGTGAATAAATTGCCTGTTGTTTCTAAGAGCAACCAAGCTCGCAACATCTGCAGAGAGAGAATAAATTGGACCATAAGCTTGCAACATATGAAGAAATATTCTGACCCAAGCATATACCCTAGAGGCTCATACCTACAAAATATGAACATAAGAATTCTTCTCAGAATCCACAAAAAAGTAGAGAAGATCTTTACTTTGAAATGTGCCAAGCTTGTCAAACTCGGAGCAGGAAACCGTCATTTTCCTGGATGTCATCCTCAGGAACTTTAATATATCCTCCTCAACTGCTAAAAATAGTCGTAATGTGTTGAAAGAAAAATTCATGAATATATCTGAAACTGCAACATGGATATTTGTTTTCCCAGAAGCATTTGAGAACTTGATAGAAGTATCAAAAGGCTCTAAAATTCTGATCCCGTTGCTCTCCATAGTTAAACCAATAGCATTTGCACTCATTTCTATTGTATCGCCCTTCAACACGAGCCTATAATAGACAGCAGATAAACATGAAAGATTTTTTTAGTAAGTTGATCGTTTAAAAAGTAAATCATAAATCTAGAACAAAACCCTCAACCTCCAGCTTATAAACATGAAACAAAACAAAAAGTTATTCATAAAAGAATCATTCTATCTCTCTCTCAAAATATGAACATAAGAATTAACCTACTCCCTTCAGATTTCTCTCAGAATGTACTGGCCTCTTTCCTTCAGTTTAGAATATATTGGATATAGGTTTCCAGGGAGCCAGGTTTTGGACCCATCCACCACATACAAACTAACACACCCAAAATGGAATGAGAAAATAGTGTGCTTACTCATTTTATTAAACAAATAGTGAAGACTTGTTAATCAAAAATAGAAGATTTATGTTTAACCCTATTTAGAAGACAGACATTCATTTAAGGATAGAAAATAATAAGAAAAATGATAAATAGACTATTGCAGAATCATGTTTGAGTTTTAGTACCTATATATATGCCAGAGAAAGGAACAAACTTATAAGCATTTTTCCAATACCCAAATTATCCAGTAACATGCAACACTAGCGTTAGTATGAAAAGGACCAAATACAAATTTAAGGCACCCATGAAATTTAATCAACAAAATTCAAGAAGGCAAGAAAGAGAGACCTCCATGGTTGCTCTGTTTTATTTCCAATTCCATCCATATTGTATGCGACAACAGGAACATCTTCAGAGCTTGCACTCACTGGAGGGAAGCTTCTCATGCTGATGGAAGTCTTAACAAAGCCTTCCGCCTCTTCACCATCATTTATGTTTTTCTCTTCTGCCTTTATCGACATCTCCTTCGCCATCATCACACCATGAGCATCCCTAAAAAACCAAATAATAATAATAATAATAATAATAATAATAATAATAATAATAATAATAATAATAATAATAATAATAATAATAATAATAATAAAATTAGCAGACTAAGAAGAAAACAATATTTATAATCTTTCCTAGAAAGACAGGCAAGAGAAAAAAGTATATGACCTGACACAGGAGAAATAAAGATCCACACAACTCTCAATGAATTCAGCTCGTCAACAAACTGTTTATTTTTAGAGATTTAACCTTGACTTCAGCACCTTGAGTGAAAAAATATGCAAAATCTGCATCAGCTACCAACCCATAGACAATCTCTTTAAAATCATGAACCTGAATACAATGGATTCCTTCTTGTTTGATTACCCATACCTGGTGAAAAAATATAAATTGTTAAAAATGGTGAAAGTTACTCATCAAATACAATCTTTAAAACAAAAAAAAAGTAACACTTTTTTTATCTTTTATTAGAATTAGGTATAAAGTAGGTGGTGAAAACTGAAAAAACTGTAGGTGAAGTAATGTCTTCAACAATTGCATTCTTGAATTCTTCAAGAGTCCATGAAGAGGACATGTACACCTTTCTCATTTTCACTGCTGCTTTTATTCGATCCCTATCCTCAATGTACTATTTTATATAATAAATATCAGCAAACAATTCAAAAATATAAAATATTATATACTCAAAAGTCAATAGGGTTTAAAAAACTACCTATTTCTCTGGCTCATCTAATACATCTTCAAAAAGATCTTTTGGGGAGGCACCTGAACTGTTTGATGCCACTGCTAAATATGCAGGTAATTCTTTTACCTATAACCCAAAACAAAATAACAAACGTAACACAAAATTAATCCTAATGTCTTTTTTTATAAAAAAAATATAAAAAATTTTATTGACTTACTTTATTGCAATATTCACGCCAATGAGATTTTGAAGTCAGCATTCCAGAAGCAACATGCTCTTCCATCCACATGCCCTTCCATCAGCTTAGGGAAGAATGGAATTGCTAATTCCAGGCTACTGTACACGAGGGCTTGGAGCCATTGAATTCAGTTGAGATGGAGGAATGGAATTGACATCTTCGGGCTACTATGTAGGAGGAGGATGTTGAGGTGGAGTCATTGGAGGGATGGAATTGATGATTCCGGGCTGCTGTATAGGAGGGCTTGGAGTAGCCATTGAATTCAGTTGAGATGGATGAATGGAAATGACGTTTCCGGGCTGATGTGTAGGCGAGCGTTGAGGTGGAGCCATTGGATTGGGTTGAGATGGAGGGAGAGCTGAAAGGTTTATCTGAGGAGGGGGATTTTAGTTGATGCAGGCCCATATAAGGCTGCTTTTACTATATCTAGTGTTAATTCTCTTTTGCTTTGTGCAACAGTTACAAGTTTAAGGGCATTATAGAATTCTTGACGCCAAGGGAGCCAGTTCTATTCTGATCAGCATGCTGCAATATCTGTAATTTTATGTAATATATTAATTAATATAATAATTATACAAATATTCAAAAAAAATTGATGAGAACTACGTTGACCCATATGAAAATAGAGTAAATTACAAATATGGTCCCTGTATTTTCGAATTTTTACCGTGTTTAGTCCAGAATTAAAGTCTTTTTCAAATTTGGTCCTTTTCAGGGTTTTAGGGACCAAAATCAAAATGAGAACTTAAAATCCTAGTGTTTCAAAGTGATCCACACAACTTATAATTCTTTCCATTTCATTGAATTCATTTTCATGGGTTTTGACCATAGAAATGGAGATGGTTGACTTTGACTTTTTCTTCTCTGTGTTCATAAAAGTTGGCTTATTGCTTGAAGATTTACACGAGTTAACCTGTTCATGTTCATCTTCCTCACCATTAACACAGAACTTGCTCTCTGTAATGTCATCTTCAAGAAACGACTCTGTAACTTTCGTAATCTACACTACAAATTTCAATATATAAGAATATACATATACATATATCAATCAACAAAATGTCCAACAAATTGCATTAATCTACAGCTACGTAACCATGTTGAAGCTACTTGAAGAAGGTCTGTAAGAACCCTAAAAGCTCTTTCAGATTAGGGTTTTCTTTCTTTTCGTATGTAACCCTAACTGATTTCAAAGGAGCGTTAAAGTGTAATAACCCACCCATATGCATAATTGACATGATCTGATCAAGAAAGATGAAACAGAGCAATTGTTGAAATAAAAGATGAAGGAAAATAGACCTGGGTAAGAAGGCGTTTTAGGCCCATCTTTCTCCTTCTCTTCAAATCAAAGGTCAGATCTTTGTCTCGCTCTTTCTTCCTCGAACAGAAATTTCAAAATAGATGCTTGCTTCAAAGGCTGCGCGCTTTCAGCGAGAAATTGGTGGGTTTACGAGAGAGGGAGGTGAGATTGCTGGAGATGAGGGGCTCCATCGGCTGGGTGACACTGGAAAGCGTTGGACGGTGGGGCGGGGCTAGACGGAGGTCAGAGGTGGGAGACACCAGCACCAAGAGAAACGTCGGAGGTAGGAGAAGCTGTCGACGTCGAGAACCGAGAAGAAGAGAAAGGGTTTGTCGAAGTAAGAAGGAGAGAAAGGGAAGTTGAAGAGAGAATGAGCAGTACAGGAGGGCATAATCGGGGCAAGTTCTTGAAAAAAAAGCCCTAGCTACTAGGGAAATTAAAGTGGAGGGAGAAAAAAAAGGAAGGCGGGGATTTTAAGTTTTTGTGATTTCATTTTCCCCGGATGGAACGCGCGCGTTCTATTAAAATTTATAAAGCGACGGTCGTAGACGACACGCAGGTGCCCTCCGTGTTTTTATTTTTTTTTGTTTAGACACTAATTTTAGGGCACGCAAAAATGCGCGTCTGAAATCCTTTAAATTTTGGAAGAGATGACATTATTTTTTAGACACTCACCTTTGCGTATCATAAATCACTGCGTGTCATGGTTCGCGCGTCGTAAAAGGCTATTTTTCTAGTAGTGTAGAATGGTGCATATGATGTGTACCAGGTCGGATCGTTAATCACAAAAAGTAGACAACATATGGCTAACAGGTAGAAAGAATTGCATAGAAGGAGATGTAAAGAGATATAATTGCATATGTTGCAGTCCAGGTCGGATCTTTCAATCACACCGACGAGGCAAAATATGATTGACAGAATGAAAGCAAGAAAATAACCTTCTACAGACCTAATTTATCGGAATTTCCCGGTCGCCCCGTCAATATCGGAATTATGGCCAGAGTCCGTACGTCGAAGAAAAGTTAAACAATGGTTCTAGATACATATTATTTAGTGTAATCCGTAGATTCGCATGCATATCTCCCTGCTCAATCTATCTGAGCGTCCTATTGTCAGGCTAAACCGAACTATCTAGGTTAAGATTTGTCAAGTCTCTAGATTCCTCAAGTTCATTTGATCCTAATCAAGTCCATTTAAATCTTTTGTGCCTACTAGCGCATTGAGACAGAGCCTAGACAATTCAACTTTGATACTTTACACAAATTCAAATTGTCTGTTATCACCAAGTTTATATCACTTCCCAACACATCACTTATAGACCAGCTATTTTTGGATTTTCAAAATTTTTAATTTTTTTTAATATTTTTGAATTTTCTGATTTTTTTTTTGTTTTTGTGTTTATTCCCCCCCCCCCCCCTAAATTTGTGCATAGGAGAGAATGAAAATTTAAATGCGCAAATTTAAACTATTCTAAAACAATAATCGGTCTTCAAAATAGATCATTTTCAAAAATCCCACAAGCACATCGAATCAAGCTTTGTTAAATGGTTATGTGAACAGATCCGCCACATTATTAGCAGTGGGAACCTGTTCCAACCGAGTGAACGAAGGCTCGAAATAATCTCTGATAAAATGCACTTTAATGTCGATGTACTTGGTTTTTGAGTGCTGAACTGGACTTTAGCAATTTGAATTGCAGCCTCATTATGACAAAAAATATGGGTTTCTTGAAAAATCAAAACGTAGTCCACCAGCTGATGTTGGATCCATATGACTTGAGAACAATCGGCAGAAGCAGCAACAAATTCTGCCTCTGCCGTTGAGGTTGAGACTGTATGATGTTTCTTGCACTGCTAGGACACCAACCGATCTCCAAGAAGTTGACATCCCCCCGACGTTGATTTCCTGTCAAGCTTACATCCTCCGTAATTACTGTCTGCAAAAGCATATAAATAAAATTCAAAATTTTTTGGATACCAAAGACCAAATTTTGGGCTGCCTTTGAGATATCGAAAAATTCATTTGACAGCAAATAAATGGGAGAATTTAGGATTCGCCTGGTAACGTGCGCACTGACAGACCGCGAACATGATGTCTGACCTGCTCGCGGTCAGATACATCATCAACCCGATCATCGACATGTATTTGGTTTGATCTACGGACACGTCATTAGGATCTGGAGTCAACAAGGGTCGCTCGGCCATTGGCTTTAAGGCAGGTTTTGCGTCTCTGAACCCAAACTTCTCTAGCATATTTTCAACATACTTGGCTTGATGAATCAGGATTCCGGTTGAATCTTGTTTGACCTAAAGCCCCATAAACATGGTCATCTCTCCCAAAGAAATCATCTGGAATCTCTTCTTCATAAAGGCTTTAAAGTCCTTGCACAACTGTTGACACGTTGACCCGAATATAATGTCATCAACATATATTTGCACCCGAATTTGATCCGCACCAATTTGCTGAATGAACAGGGTTTGATTGGTTTTTCTTCGTGTATATCCTTGCTTGAGCAATTGCTTTGTAAGAGTTACATACCACGCCCTTGGAGCTTGATGTAACCCATATAAATCCTTGTCAAACTTGTAGACGTGATTCAGAAACTTTGAGTTGACAAACCCAGGAGGTTGATTAACGTAGATTTCTTCCTTCACAGCGCCATATAGGAAGGCAGTCTTGACGTCCATCTAGTAAACCGTAAAGTTCATGTAAGACGCATACACGACGAAAATGCGAATAGCCTCCAAGCGAGCAACCGGTACATAAACTTCGGTGTAGTCGAGAGCCTCTATTTGCCGGAATCCACAGACAACCAATCCCACCTTATTTCACACAATAACCCCTGAATCATCTTGCTTGTTTCGATATACCCAACGCGTATCAAGGGACTTCTTGCCTTTAGGTAATTCCACCAGTTTCCAAACCCCCAACTTTTCAAACTGATTCAATTCTTCATGCATAGCGTCAACCCAACTGGGCTCATTCAGCACCATATCGACATTCTTTGGCTCTATTTGAGAGATGAAGTAGGAATAGAGACATGTATTGACGTCTCCACATTGACTTCACGTTCTAACAACGTTGCCCAACTGGCCGATAACATTTTCGATCGGGTGATCGCGTTGGATTCTGGTGGGAAGCTCCTGGCTTATTTCATTGAGCGTTACGGGAAGGTTGTTGATGTTGATGGGCCCGTCATCTATTGTATCATATACCTCATATGATCTGAAATCATTAAAAGTGCTGGCCACATACTCGTTAGTGATCGGATCTGGAAAAACTAATTCCTTGAAAGTCTGAGTTGAAGAGGAAGTGTCTTTGGCCATGAAGTCTTTCTCTGCAGGTGTAAGAGGAGTGGCTTCAGCATCAAGATCAGTTCTTTGGCAAGGAGAACCTAAGGAAGTTGAAACGACCCAAAAATACGACACAAAAATTTCATTTTTCAATATAACCAAAAACCATAATCTGAGTGTCATATCATAAAAACCATACGTGATGTATCCCAAACGTAATAAAAACACTGTGCGGAAAACTGTATCATATCTATGTCATATCAAAATCAAAAACTAATCAACTCCCAGGATAAAAGCTGAAGCTGTGGTGTGTGCGATGCCATCATCCCGAGCTCTTCCCTCTGCTTGCAGAAGTACCTGAAACCAAAACTGAAACTGTAAGCACGAAGCTTAGTGAGCTCCCCCAAACTACACATATCATATAATAACATGTCAAGCACATACTGGGGCCTTGCCCCCTCCATCGAACCGAAGTCCGAAGCTGACTGGCTGGGACCTTGTCCCCTACATCGGACCGAAGTCCGAAGCTAACTGACTGGGGCCTTGCCCCCTCCATCGGACCGAAGTCCGAAGCTGACATCGGACCGAAGTCCGAAGCTGACTGGGACCTTGTCCCCTACATCGAACCGAAGTCCGAAGCTGACTGAACACAGCATAAACATATCACTAGCATGAACACACATAAATCCTGTCTGAGCCACGAAGGCATCAAACATGCTAACTACTGCATCGGATCAAAATCCAGATACTACTACTAGGTAAACGGGCCGGCATTGTGGCCTTAGACCTATTCCTACTGAAAGGAAACTCACCTCGTGAACTGGCTACTGAGTATATGGCTCTGGAAGCTAACTGCTGTTGTTTCGGTATCTCCCCGGCTACAAGTCCATAAACACACTCAATCAAATACTAAACACTGCACTAGGTAAAATGACTCTTTTACCCCTGGTCAAAGTCAACTCTCGGTCAAGGTCAACTCTCGGTCAAGGTCAACTCTCGGTTGACCTGACTCGCCGAGTTGGGCCGCCAACTCGCCGAGTCCCTATTCTCACTCCTCGACCCTATTCGCTGCTACTCGTCGAGTATGGCATCGACTCGACGAGTACCCTCTCGATCCAAGAACTCAGACAATCTTCATCCGACTCGCCGAGTCATATGAACAACTCGACGAGTTGTTCTTGAGCTTAAGAAGATTGCCTTGGACTCGCCGAGTTGTATGAACAACTCGCCGAGTCTCTCCATTACTGAGTCTACCCTCAAACTCGCTGAGTCCACTCCACTACTCACTGGTCCCACTCGACACCGCTCAAAAGGAAGAAATCGGGGACTCGCGACTCGACTCGCCGAGTCGTTCTTCCGACTCGCCGAGTCACCACCGTGCAACTATTCTACACTCGATTCTGCTCGAATCCAAAACATACAAATGATAGATCTGAGCCCAATAAGCTTATTTACCACGTAAAGTTTCCAACTTTACGTGTACAAACACATGAACAAGGGAATAAAGGCTAAAAAGGCACTTAAAAGGGTAGATCTAGGGTTATGATGCAAAATAGCTCCATAAAGGCAATAGATCTGGGCTCTACAACTCCTAAATGAACAGATCTAAAGATATTTTGACATAAAAGGCTTCCATATCAACATAAGGCTTGAGAAAAGCATCAACTAGATCTAGAGGGGGGTTTTAAAGCATAAAAGGGAAGGAAATCCGAAGAATACCTCAAAGAACTCTTGTTTTCCCTTGAATCTCTGCTCTACAATCCTTCTCCTTGCTCCTTTCTTCTTCTCCTTCTTCAAGCCTTCACAATTGCACACAAAATCACTTAGAATCACTCAAGAACGAATTAGGGTTTTCTCGCAGCTTTTTGAGGGTGAAGGAGGCGAGAATGGAGGCCATAAGATGGCTTAAATAGTGGGCAACCCGGGGATTTAGGGTTTCTCCCAGACGGACAGACTCGCCGAGTCGCCAGCTAACACGTGCTCGAAATCCCGTCCCTACTCGGCGAGTTAGGCTATGAACTCGCCGAGTCCCTCTTGCAAAACTTCAAAATAAAAGCCAAGGAATCATCATACCGGAGACGGGTCATTACAATTCTCCCCCACTTATCTCAGACTTCGTCTTCGAAGTCTGCTACGGCTGAATCTGCAAATATCTCTGGGTAGTGCTCTCTCGTCTCCTCCTCAGCCTCCCACATCCATTCCGATCCCTTTCGGTGCTGCCACTGCACCTACACTAACTGAATTTCCTTGTTCCTCAAGGTCTTGGTCTTCCGGTCCAGAATCGCGACCAACCTCTCAATATAATTCAAGCTGCTATCAACCTGAATATCCTCTAAGGGAACGACTGCCGCCTCATCTACCAAACACTTCCTCAACTGAGACACATGGAAAGTGTTGTGGATCTGACTAAGCTCCCCAGGAAGATCTAACCGATAAGCAATCCGACCCACCCGGGCCAAAACCCTGAAAGGACCAATAAATCTGGGGCCCAACTTGCCCCTCTTCCGGGATCTGATGACACCCTTCCAAGGTGAGACCTTCAGAAGGACCATATCTCCCACCTAGAACTCCAAGTCTGAACGCCTTCTGTCGGCGTAGTTCTTCTGCCGACTCTGCGCAGTCTGCAATCTACTACGGACATGCTGGATTAACTCGGTCGTCTTGAGCACCACCTCTGTGCTCCCGATAACCCGCTGACCGACCTCGCCCTAACAAATCGGGGTCCTACACTTCCTCCCATACAGCATCTCAAAGGGAGGTCGATGAATGCTCGCATGATAACTGTTGTTATACGAAAATTCCGCCAACGGAAGATACGTATCCCAACTGCCACCGAAATCTAGAACACATGCCCTAAGCATGTCCTCGAGAGTCTGAATCGTCCTCTCGCTCTGCCCGTCCTTCTGAGGGTGGAAAGCGGTGCTGAAATGGAGACGAGTACCCATCTCGTCGTGGAACCGCTTCCAGAATCTGGATGTGAAACGGACATCTCGGTCTGACACCACCGATACCGGCACTCCATGACGTGCCACAATCTATCGCACATAGATATCGGCTAACTTCTCTGCCGATATACTCTCCTGGATCGGGATAAAATGGGCACTCTTCGTCAACCGATCCACTACTACCCATATCGAATCCACTCCTCGTGCGGTCCTGGGAAGCTTGGTGACAAAATCCATGGTGATGTCCTCCCATTTCCACACGGGAATGTCTAACGGCTGCATCTTGCCGTGAGGTCTCTGGTGCTCCGCCTTGACCTTCCGGCAGGTCAGGCATCTCTCAACATACCAGGCGACGTCCCGCTTCATGCAGGGCCACCAATAATCAGGTCGAAGATCTCGATACATCTTCGTCGCCCCTGGGTGGATAGAAAATCGAGACTTATGAGCCTCGTCCATCAACACTTGCCGTACTCCACCCCAATACGGTACCCACAGCCTCCCATGCAGCGTCAGCAATCCCGACTATCATAATCAAACGAGGCTACTCGGCCCACGATCCTCTCACACTTCTGTCTCTCCTCCTTGAGGCCCTCCACCTGAGCCTCCTTGATCCGCTCCAACAACGGAGTGATCACTGTCATCCTCAAACACAGATCTCTGATAGGGGCCGCCGACACTTTGCGTCTTAGGGCGTCGGCCACCATGTTGGCCTTCCCTGGATGGTAAAGGATCTCACAATCGTAATCCTTTAGCACATCCAACCACCTCCTCTGCCTCATGTTCAGACTCGGATGATCCATAAGGTACCTCAAACTCTTGTGATCCGTGTAAATAATACAACGGACCCCATAAAGGTAATGCCTCCAAATCTTGAGGGCAAACACAACTGCCCCCAGCTCCAAATCATGGGTAGGATAATTAGCCTCGTGAGGCTTCAACTGTCTCGAGGCATAAGCTATCACATGGCCTCGCTGCATCAATACTGCTCCCATACCTGTGATCGAGGCATCACAGTAGACTACGAAGTCCTCTACTCCCTCTGGAAAGGTAAGGATCGGAGCCTCGCACAATCTTTGTCTGAGGGTCTCGAACGCTGCCTGCTGCTCAGGCCCCCAACGAAATACCACCGACTTCTTGGTCAGTCGGGTGAGCGGCACTGCTATCTTGGAGAAGTCCTGAATAAATCTCCGATAATACCCTGCCAACCCTAGGAAGCTCCGAATCTCAGATGGAGACTTCGGGACCTCCCACTGCATCACGGCCTCTATCTTGGCCGGATCTACCAAAATACCCTTCTGGTTGACGAGGTGACCAAGGAACTGCACCTCGCGCAACCAGAACTCACATTTGGAGAACTTGGCGAAAAGTCTCTCCCTCCTCAAAGCCTCCAGCACCTCCCGCAGGTGCTCCTCGTGCTGCTCCTGCATCTTGGAATATACCAAGATATCATCTATGAATACTATCACTGACCGATCCATCATCGGCCTGCACACGCGGTTCATGAGATCCATGAACGCGGCTGGAGCATTGGTGAGCCCAAATGGCATCACCACAAACTCATAATGACCATACCTGGTCCTGAAAGCAGTCTTCTGCACATCCTCATCTCTAACCCGCATCTGATGATAACCGGAGCGTAGATCGATCTTGGAGAACCAAGACGCTCCCTGAAGCTGATCAAACAAATCATCTATCCTCGGAAGTGGGTAACGGTTCTTCACCGTTACCTTATTCAACTCCCGATAATCAATACACATACGATGCGACCCATCCTTCTTCCTCACAAACAGGATCGGCGCTCCCCAAGGCGAACTGCTCGGCCGAATGAAACCCTTGTCTAACAACTCCTGCAGCTGTGTAGACAACTCTTGCATCTCAGGGGGAGCTAGTCGATACGGTGCTTTGGCTATCGGAGCCACACCAGGAATTAGGTCGATCCTGAACTCAACCTGCCTCTTAGGAGGTATCCCCGACAAATCCTCGGGAAACACATCCGGATAGTCTCGAACAATAGGAACATCATCAACTGTCGTCTTGCCCTTCTCCCGGGCATCCAAGACGTAAGCTACAAAACCGGCGCAACCCTGCTGAACATAGCACCTAGCCCTTGCGGCGGAACAAAAGGTCGGTCCACGCTGTGGCCTCTCACCCTGAATCACTAACTCTCCCCCACTGGGAGTGCGAACCCTCACTAGCT
Organism: Lactuca sativa; assembly: GCF_002870075.4. NCBI lineage: Eukaryota > Viridiplantae > Streptophyta > Magnoliopsida > Asterales > Asteraceae > Lactuca > Lactuca sativa. Next base: position 371,630,194 of record NC_056626.2, read on the forward strand.
GAAGCTCACCATCAATCACCGCCCCATTGGGGCTTAGCCAATCCATGCCCACAATAACCTTATTCCCTCGCAGGGGAATAGGTACCAGGTCCACTAAAAACTGCTCATCAAACAACTGAAGGGAACACCCTCTATGCACTCTGCCGATCCTCACGGTCCTATCAGCTTCTATCTCAACCTCTAATGGACAATCCAGCTCCCCAGGAGCTCTACTAAATCTCTTGCTAAGCGCAAGCGATACAAATGATCGGGTAGCCCCCGAATCGAACAATACCATAGCAGAAATGCCGTTCAAAGAGAACGACCCTAAATAAAACATACAATCATAAGCAATATTCAAACGATAATAATAATAAAGAGATGAAGGGAAGATACATACCCGTCACCACATCAGGAGTCGCTCGCGCCTCCTCTGCTGTCATCTGAAACGCCCTACTCTTCGCCACTGGCGCATCAGCTCGGCCCTGCCGGCCATCTGTAATCCTCAAGGTAGCAGGGGCAGGTGCAGCCACCTTCCCTGCTGCGACTAAGCTTGGACACTGGGACTTTTTATGTCCCCTCTGATTGCACTGAAAGCAAATCAGATCTGATGCTGCAACGACAGTAGCAGGAGCCGTACAATCCCTACTCAAATGTCCAATCCGACCGCACTTGTAGCAGCCGGAACTCCCTGCCTTGCATGCTCCATCATGCATCTTCCCACACCTACCACATCGACCGTGGCTCGGCTGTCCCCTGGACCTGTGATCTGAAACCCTGGGCTTTTTGCCCGAACCGCCTGAACCCGAAACCGCCTCCGGTTTCCTCTTCTTCTCCATCTCGAGATCAATCTCCCTCTCCCGAGCCCTAGCAATCATATCTTCCAGCGTTTTGCAGCTGGACCGGCTCACAAACTGGCGGATATCGCTCCGCAACATCTCATGATAACGGGCCTTCTTCATTTCCTCATCATCTACGTATTGAGGAACGAGAAGAGCCCTCTCCTTGAACTTGGCGGTGATCTCCGCCACTGTCTCTGTAGTCTGGGTAAGGTCCTGAAACTCCCTAGCCAACTGCTGCACCTTAATGCCCGGTGCAAACTCCGCCCTGAATCTAGTAGAGAAATCAGCCCAGGTCATGGCGTCCAATGCTACATCATCCCCAACGGCATGTCCGACCTCCTCCCACCAATCCCGTGCCCTTTCCTTCAGAAGATAGGACGCCAATCTGACCTTGTCCCCCTCGGGACACCTGCTAGAGCGGAAAGCGTTGGCCACATCCGCCAACCATCTGGTACTCGCTATGGGGTCCTGCGCCCCATGATAGTCCGAAGCTCCACATGCCCTGAACTCCCTGAAAGTAAGCGTGCGCGACCCCATCATGGCCGCCACCTCGGCACGGAAGGTGCCCAATCTCTCATCCATCAGCTCCAGAATCCCCTCCTTGATCGAACCGAAGATCACAGGAGTCTGCTCTAAAATGATGCGCGTAATCTCCGAAGAAAGAAACTCTTGGGTCTGCTCATCCATGCGCTCGTCCCCCGAGCCTGAACCTGATCCCTCCCCGGCACCTCCGCTGCCGGCTGCTGGTCTGGAACGCAAAACCACCATTCTGAAACACATCACAACTACATCAGAAAACTGAAATATCTCAAGGGATCATTGATACTACAACTAGCTCCCTGGTCTTGTCTCAGCCTTTCTTGATTCGAGTACGGATCCTCTGCTTTCAGTAGTACGGGCCCATACTACCTTCCACATCTATCCGTACTTTCTTCAAGAACTGCCTTGACTTCACCAAGTCACTTCTACTACTACAGATCTCTGCTACTCTCATCCTAGGCTTGCCCCAGGGAAACCTCTGACTCAACTCAACTAATCCTCAGATGCTGAAGGTCTCCTTATAATGCTAATTAGCCACCACCTGAACACCATCACATGTGACGAGGATCAGATAATCCTTCAAGTAAAATACTCGTCCCTATAACGGTTGGACTCAAACAAGAGATGCACAATAGGGCCAGTTCCAGCACTCTGGGCTTATTCAACCCTGATCACATGTGGTGTGACGTGTTCACCTAATGGCTAACTTCCATCACTCAGAACCCCACAAAGCACGAAGCAAGTAACATTCGGATAAAGGAAACATACTCAGGCAAAACTATTCTCATAACGAGAAGCTGTACTAGCATACAATGCTAAGCTCATTCTATCAGGCATAACCTAAACAGGCTATCCTACCGCTGTAACACATAAAGCAGGCACATAAGGCATCCTCCTAGATCCTTAGTCCTATACTAGCATGTTGTTCTACTGAAACTGAAACTGAACAAATAACTTGTATGGGTAATTTGGGAGTACTTACTTGAGCTCGGCTGATCGCATGCACCACACCCTTATCTCGTTTTAAAAATTTTCTTTCTTTCTAAGTGCTTTCAAAATTCTTTAGAAAATATTTTCCTTTTTAAAAATCTTATTATCTTCCCCTTAGTTTGAGTTCAGATACACCCGGAAGTGTATCCGAATCCCTCAAACCAAGGCTCTGATACCAACTTGAAACGACCCAAAAATACGACCCAAAAATTTCATTTTTCAATATAACCAAAAACCATAATCTGAGTGTCATATCATAAAAACCATACGTGATGTATCCCAAACATAATAAAAACACTGTGCGGAAAACTGTATCATATCTATGTCATATCAAAATCAAAAACTAATCAACTCCCAGGATAAAAGCTGAAGCCGTGGTGTGTGCGATGCCATCATCCCGAGCTCTTCCCTCTACTTGCAGAAGTACCTGAAACCAAAACTGAAACTGTAAGCACGAAGCTTAGTGAGCTCCCCCAAACTACACATATCATACAATAACATGTCAAGCACATACTGGGGCCTTGCCCCCTCCATCGAACCGAAGTCCGAAGCTGACTGGCTGGGACCTTGTCCCCTACATCGGACCGAAGTCCGAAGCTAACTGACTGGGGCCTTGCCCCCTCCATCGGACCGAAGTCCGAAGCTGACATCGAACCGAAGTCCGAAGCTGACTGGGACCTTGTCGCCTACAACGAACCAAAGTGCGAAGCTGACATCGGACCGAAGTCCGAAGGTATCAAACATGCTAACTACTGCATCGGATCAAAATCCAGATATTACTACTAGCTAAATGGGCCGGCATTGTGGCCTTAGACCCATTCCTACTGAAAGGAAACTCACCTCGTGAACTGGCTGCTGAGTGTATGGCTCTGGAAGCTAACTGCTGCTGTTCCGGTATCTCCCCGGCTACAAGTCCATAAACACACTCAATCAAATACTAAACACTGCACTAGGTAAAATGACTCTTTTACCCCCGGTCAAAGTCAACTCTCGGTCAAGGTCAACTCTCGGTCAAAGTCAACTCTCGGTTGACCTGACTCGCCGAGTTGGGCCGCCAACTCGCCGAGTCCCTATTCTCACTCCTCGACCCTACTCGTTGCTACTCGTCGAGTATGGCATCGACTCGACGAGTACCCTCTCGATCCAAGAACTCAGACAATCTTCATCCGACTCGCCGAGTCATATGAACAACTCGACGAGTTGTTCTTGAGCTTCAGAATATTGCCTTCGACTCGCCGAGTTGTATGAACAACTCGCCGAGTCTCTCCATTACTGAGTCTACCCTCAAACTCGCTGAGTCCACTCCACTACTCACTGGTCCCACTCGACACCGCTCAAAAGGAAGAAATCGGGGACTCACGACTCGACTCTCCGAGTCGTTCTTCCGACTCGCCGAGTCACCGCCATGCAACTATTCTACACTCGATTATGCTCGAATCTAAAACATACAAATGATAGATCTGAGCCCAATAAGCTGATTTACCACGTAAAGTTTCCAACTTTACGTGTACAAACACATGAACAAGGGAATAAAGGCTAAAAAGGCACTTAAAAGGGTAGATCTAGGGTTATGATGCAAAATAGCTCCATAAAGACAATAGATCTGGGCTCTACAACTCCTAAATGAACAGATCTAAAGATATTTTGACATAAAAGGCTTCCATATCAACATAAGGCTTGAGAAAAGCATCAACTAGATCTAGAGGGGGGTTTTAAAGCATAAAAGGGAAGGAAATCCGAAGAATACCTCAAAGAACTCTTGTTTTCCCTTGAATCTCTGCTCTACAATCCTTCTCCTTGCTCCTTTCTTCTTCTCCTTCTTCAAGCCTTCACAATTGCACACAAAATCACTTAGAATCACTCAAGAACGAATTAGGGTTTTCTCACAGCTTTTTGAGGGTGAAGGAGGCAAGAATGGAGGCCATAAGATGGCTTAAATAGTGGGCAACCCGGGGATTTAGGGTTTCTCCTAGACGGACAGACTCGCCGAGTCGCCAGCTAACACGTGCTCGAAATCCCGTCCCTACTCGCGAGTCAGGCTATGAACTCGCCGAGTCCCTCTTGCAAAACTTCAAAATAAAAGCCAAGGAATCATCATACCGGAGACGGGTCGTTACAGAAGTATTTGTAATAACTTCATCCACTGTAATAATTGTCGAAGTTACTAATGGTGGTCTGTACACAACATCATCTTCTTCATCTTCAGTAAGTTCCTTCGAACTGGAGTAGGAACCAGACGAATCATTTGAAGACACATTGAATGATTTGAAAAGAGATGTGTAATCAAATAACCAATCTAGACCGACTCGGGCGTCTGTCTCGTTCTCCTTCAACCAATGCATGTCATAGGATTCCACAATCTGCTTTGTTATCTTGTCGTAGACCCTGTACGCCATGCGAGCGGCATAACCCACAAAATAATAATCATCAGCCTTGGCGTTGAATTTTGGGTTGGATTCCAGATGAAGGAGGGTGAAAGAAATGGAAAAGATACAAAAATGACTAGCAGATGGCTTGTGACCATTGAGCATCTCATACGGGGTCTTCATCTAAGCTTTATTGATCAGAACATGATTTTGAACATAGCACACTATCTTGATCGCCTTAGCCCAAATGAAAACTAGAAGTTTAGAGTCACATAACATCGTCCTTGCAGGTTCTTGTAGTGTTCGGTTCTGCCTCTAAGCAACACCATTTTGCTGCGGTGAGCGAACGACACTATATTGACGCACTATCCCTTTTTTCGCACAAAAATGAATGCGAACAACATTCTTGAATTCCGTACTATTGTCTGTTCTGAGCGCCTTCACCCAGTAATTGGTCTAGTTCTCAATCATTACCTCAAACTTCTTAATCAGGTGAACAATCCCAGTCTTGTTAGACAAGAAGAAAACCCATGTGAACCGTGAGAAATCGTCTATCACTACCAAGCAATATGAATTGCTGTTGATGCTGACGATGTTGACTGAGCCAAATAAGTCCATATGCAACAATTGGAGCACCTGGTTGATCGGATGAACCTGTTTTGGCAAGTGTGGCTTTCTGTGATTTTTTCCTTGAGGGCAAGCCACACACTTTTTAAACGTGATGAAATCTTTGACCGGAAGTCCGCGCACCATTTCATTCTTTGCAAGTCGATTCAAGTTCTTTGTGTTAGCATGCCCGAGCCGATGATGCCACATCATACCATTGTGCTTGGAAACCTTGGAGAAGAGACAAGTGATTTGTTCAGGAAGATCGTTGTTTATGTCAGTGATATATGCATTGCCAACCCGTTTCGATTTTACAAGGATCCATTCATCTGGGATGACAATGCCTAGCTTCAAAATTAGACATTCCTTATCGTTGAAATGAGTTGAGTAGCCTTTGTCACAAATTTGAGAAACACTCAACAAACTGTGATTTAACTAGGGTTCGTAGTTGACATTCTCGAAGCTCAGCACTCTATTAGAAACAGTTCCTCTTTGAGTGATCTTTCCGCCATCCCCTCCCACAAAGGAAACATATGCCCCATTAAAATTTTGAATGTTGTGCAATTGGGAAATTTCTCATGTCATGTGCTGGGAACAACCGCTGTCGACATACCATGGTCTAATGACATTCCTCTGCAGTTGTTCCTGCACAATGAGTGAGATCATTTAGATTTGGGGACCGAGGTCATTACAACCCTGATTTTACCCTTGACATTCATAGAATTATCCTTTTGATTTTTTCAATTTAAATTACATTCAGATGCACCATTAGAAAATGACGATGATTGGACAAGTGAAGATTTGGGAACCCACTGAAAATTAGGTTTTGAAGAATTCACAGGTGATTTAGAAATATTTTTCTTTTGCTTTGAGCGTTTAGATTTTCGGCTAGGATTAGTCGAAGATCCAGACGCACCCTTTGTTGAAATCGACATTGGCTTAGCCACATTCGGTTTTGGCAAAGCACCTGTGCCTGGTTTAGAGATAACCTATTTGTTCATTATAAGACCAATGATTTTCTTTTCACTATTAATTTTCCAATCATCATCACGAAGATGAGATCTCAAGGAATTTCTCGTGAGGGACCTTCCTCGTGACTCATTTTCTCTTCTTGGTGCAGAAAAATGAACAAATGCCTAATTAGGACAATTGCGAGCTATATGACCAACGATTCCATAGTTAAAACATGTTTGCTTTTTAGTATAAAAATTGGTACCACCTTCTTCTGGTTTATTTTCTTTAATGACAACCTTACTCGTCCCATATATACATGTGCAAGAATCAGGTTGTGTGACTGGTGAGGATGGAGTGGATGTGCTCTTAACAGGAACATCAGAATTATTAAACAGATCATCAAACATATCAAAGAAATTTGAGTCATCAGAGTTTGTCATAATATCATTACAATACAAAACACTAGTTTTCGAGTGAGAAACAAAAACATCAGATTTCGAAAACTCAATTATTATCACTATTCTTTCCAAATTCCTGCTTTCCTTGACTTAGAGATAAATCTGCATAGGAAGTAAAAATGTTAGTATCTATTTCCCTAGCACTGATTTCTGTGACCTGTGCCGCTGGTTTACCATACACCATAAACGGTTCTCGGTGTATCTTCTACCGAGTCAAAGGGACAACAGTGTAATTGTGACTGAAAGGAACTGGCCTTTTTGCTAGTTGTGTGTCACCCACTTCAGGCCAGCACACAGGTGATCTACACTTGCGCCCGTAGAGGGCTTCGAATAGCGCGACTTTGATGCTAGTGTGATAGCTGTTATTGTATGAGAATTTGATGAGTGGTAAATGGGTATCCCAATATTTACAAAAAGTCTATCACACAATCTCAAAACATGTCTTCCCGCGTCTGAATGGTTCTCTCGCTTTGCCCGTTGTAAGTCCTAAAAATTAGCTTCATGTATCAATCGGATCCACTTGTGGTGCGGAATCCCAATCAAGTGGACGATGCAAGATAGAATGGAGAAGAAGAAGAAGAAGAAGTTGATTAATCTCTGATGTATTGAATAATATTCAATGATGCTCCAATTACATGAGATTCACACACACACGCTTTTTCTCTATACTTTCTCTCTACAGTATGATTATTAATGAATGTTGATTTTCATAAACTTAACACCTACACTTGTGTTCTCCCCTTAAGGCCTACACCCACTCCTCACTCCTACTTCTATATATATATATATATATATATATATATATATATATATATATATATATATATATATATATATTGTAACAACGTAAATTTCAAAACAAAATTTTCATTTTTCATCAACCATGTTCACATAAAAGTATTCTCAAATATTTCCAACAGTATTTTTTGAAACATAACATATCCCAAGATCATAAAAATTAAACTCTTTCTCTAGTGTGTACGAGTTAGGCCGGCGCCTTTCCACGGTCCTTACTAGTACCTGAAACACATCACACAACAACTGTAAGCATAAATGCTTAGTGAGTTCCCCAAAATACCGCATACAACACATACGCCACTCGAGGCTATAATACAACCCTCTGGTCGATGTGTCTCAGCGGGACCCTCCAGTCCCGTAGCTCTTTGGACCCTCTGGTCCGGTCATAGCTCATTGGACCCTTCGGCCCGGTCTGTATCGTTCGACCCTCCGGTCCGGTTTATAACATCACACAACATACATATAACATATAACACATAATCTCATATATATGATGTAGGACCCTCTAGTGAACATATAATACCGCTAGGGGTACAAACGAGCCGAACCGAGCCCGAGCCTGGCCAAGCTCGGCTCGGGTTTATTTAAGTTATATGAGGCTCGAGCTCGAGCTCGGCTCGATTCGAGCTTTCTTTTACTGAGCTCGGCTCGAGCTCGTAAAGAGTTATACAAGCTTGGCTCAGGCTCGGGCTCAACTCGTTTTTATTGGCCGTGCCTAAATAAGCTTAAGCTTGGCTAGAGCTCGTTAAAAAGCTCGTTTACTAATACCTGAAATTCATAATTCCTGCAATATGTTTTTATTTTAATATATATAAATAATAATAAATAATATTATATAAAGGCTCGTTTAGGCTCGCGAGCCTAATCGAGCTTTGTGACATAGGCTTGAGCTTGAGCTCGTTTAATAAACAAGCTTAATATTAAGCTCAAGCTCGGCTCGAGCTCATTTAAAATCGGTTTCGATTCGAACTTTTAACAATCCGATTAGCTCGCGAGTAGCTTGGCTCGTTTGCACCCCAAAATACCGCTCTAGGTACGTATAGTGAGAAGACTCACCTCAGGTGTCTCGGTAAGTCTCTGACTTGGTAGAAATATGTTCTAGCCTCCGCCTAATCACATAAAGTAAATACTCTCATAAATATAACTATACTCAAACCTTTCTTAACACACTCAAAAGGGTAAAAGACCATTTTACCCCTCTCTTGGCTTAAAGGCCTCATTGTTGACCAAACCCTAAAAGTCAACAAAAGTCAACGGTCAAACTTTGACCCGACTCGTCGAGTGCACTTGGGCGACTCGGCGAGTCTACACGTGTCCGCTAATTCTTTAGTCTCGCTTGGCACGTCGAGTTCCTCCCCTTGCTCGATGAGTCACCCCTGGCATGAATCACGGGGCCACCCCGACTCAACTCGCCGAGTCCCAAGAATAACTCGGCGAGTTCCGCCTTGAACTTCAGTCCTCTAATCCCCCTCTGACTCACTGAGTTATTTCCCCAACTCGGAAAGTCTACACACTGAGTGATTTACGGGAAACCCTAACCCTGCTCGTCGAGTCTGATGTTTGGACTCGGCAAGTTCATGCCATGCACAAACTCCATAGACCTCCTGAGGTCAGATCTGTTCCTATAATCCACAGATCTGACCTTTCCTAGCATGATAATCACGTAAAGTTCAGATCTTGACACTCAAATAGCATCTAGATGGTCTTACTTGGTGATTTAGTCCCAAAATAACGTCCTAAGTTCATGAATCCTAGCATAACTCCAAAAGGTCCCAAGGGTTAAGGTTTCTAGAACTCTTTGAGTCCAGATCCAAAGCATGAACTCGAGAAGGGACCAATTGCTCCACAAATCCATCCTCTAAATGGGGTTAGAAAACCCTAACTCTAGGAATCAACACCACATCTGAAGAAGGTCTGAAAAGTACCTCAAGATGAAGTCTATGAGCTCTGAAATCACCAGAATCACACCTCCTTCAGCCTCCTCTTGCCTTAGTTTCCTCCTTCTTGCAATTACACCAACAAAATGATCTCCTTCCTCAGAAACGCTCTAGATCTCTTAGGGTTTCTCTTTGGGTTTCGGTAGCCGCAAATGACGGCCCTAAGGGCCTTTAAATAGGTCCCAAATCCAGGAAATTAGGGTTTCATTAAACAGCGTGGACTCGCTGAGTCCACTCATGAACTTGCCGAGTCTAGCTGTGAACTCGGATAAGAATCTGCGACCATACTCGGCGAGTTTAAACACCAACTCGCCGAGTCCCGTCACAACATCCAAAAATAAAGGAATAAAATATTATACCTAGGAATCCGGATGTTATATATATATATATATATATATATATATATATATATATATATATATATATATATATATATATATATATATATATATATATATATATATGGTGAGGTTCAATAGAGAACCATAATTAACCAAGGAACCAAGGAACCAATCTTTTTTTCAACTTTTTCAACTTATTTTTTATCAAAAAAAAAATATATATATTCATTACTTTTTATCCTTTTTCCAATGATATAAAATTCGAATTTTTTTAACGTCAAATTCACAATGGGAATATTCGAAAATTCACAACGTGAATCCTGATTCCCACAGTGAATCCGAAAAGTATTTTTCACATTCACAATGTTAATATATGAATTTAGATATTTTTAGATTTTTTTTCGATAAAGAATAAACTTTAGAAATTAAAAAAAGATTTGGTTCCTTAAAGAACCCATAATTATGGTTCTCTATTGAACTTTTCCCTATATATATATATATATATATATATATATATGGACCGCAAAACCAAGGCCCAAACCCAATGCTAGACCAAAAACACATGGGTTTTCGGTCGAAGCTACAATTAAACCCATTATTATTTTCGGCCCAAGACTAAAAACAATAAATGCTTAGAAAATCAAAATATAATCCATATTTTTGACCCAACAATCTCCCCCTTGGTTTATAACTTTCTTTTCTTTTGACCCAACAAACTCCTCCTAGGATTGTAGCTTGCATTTCCTTCAATCTTCACTCTATGAGCTTGGCTTGAACGTTTATCTTCGATTTCTTCACAGCTTCAAGAAGAACATATAAACCTTCTACATGAGTGACATAATCTTGAACAGTTGGGCATTTCTTCAAAATTTGACTTTGAGGGTGAGGAGGCTTCTTGAAAGGATTCTTGAAAATCAGGACTTTCAGCTTGAGAAAGTTCAGAGAGAATAACAGTGAACGAATCTTCTGGATCACTTCAGCAGGTACATAGATAGCAACAAATTGATTGAGGAGGCTTCAACGCAATTTATCACATAATCTTCAAGTGCAGATTTACCTTGCTTCTTGGGTTGAAAAATTGAATGTTGAAAGAATAATCTTCATTTCTTGTTCTTTCGAATGAGAATTTTTCAATGGTCACGGATGAAGGCTTGGCTCAGAAATTCTCGATACAGTCACCATAAGTCTCATCTACATCTGAATTCACTTTTCAAGACAAAAAGAATTGAGATAAAAACAAAATTAAAAGAAAACTTAGTAAACAATATTTTTGCATTTTTCATATTTTCTGAAAGAATAAAACGTAAACAACAGTTTTTTTTTTTGAAAAAATAAATAAAACAGAAATAACACTATTTTTGGATTTTGAATTTTCTGATTTTTGTTTTATTATTTTTTTAAATTTTTTAATTTTCCCCCTAAAATTATGCATAGAGGAAAACTATGAACAAATTTAACAAAAATAAAAATGATGAATAAATTAAAAAACTTTTGGGATCAAAGTTGTCAAGCAATTCAATATTGTCTATCAGCACACGCCTACATATCTAGATCTAGTCAATCATTAGTGTTGTGGTCCACTTAAATACAAAGGTTGTGGACAAATTTAACATATGATAAATGAGCAGACATTGTGATCTTATTCCTAAATGGACCATTTAGCTGACGACGACCAGGGATGTTGTTGTCCACTTAAATTCAGCAGTGAGATCTACAGACAACCTTTTAAATTGTTTAATTTTAGATGCACTAGAACGTGTTTCCCACCTCCCGATATACCCCGGTAATCAAGAACTTCCAAAGAACTCCTTACTTTAGGTGAGTATTCAATCATTAAGAAAGAAGTCAGATATAGAGATGCATATGTTGTATCCCATGTTGGATGTCTGTAACATCCGAAAAACACAACCAATTTAAAATTTTCAAAGCAACCCTATTTTCATTAAAATGTTCACAAAAAGGTTTTCAATATAATTCATTTAAGTATTCCCAGAATCACGTTGTTACAAAATCATGAGGAACGGTACGATCGCGCCTTCGCCTTGCCACAGTCTCCTGAAGAACCTGAAAAACATTAAACCACAACTGTAAGCCCGAAAGCTTAGTGAGATACCCCCAAAATACCAACCACGCATACGCCTTTCCAGGCCGTGACCTTCCGGTCCAAAACATATAAATCATACATAACAAAACAGATCATAGAACAATCATGCATATCGGGTCTATCGTGACTGGTCCGCCTTATCAGGCCTTCAGTCCGTCGGATCCATCCTCCGGGTCTAGTCATGTCCTCCGAGTCTACAGTGGGATTGGTCCGCCCGCATTGGGCCTTCAACCCACCTGGTCCACTCTCCGAGTCTACAGTGTGACTGGTCCGCCCGCATCGGGCCTTCAGTCATCCTGGTCCACTCTCCGAGCCTCGGCACGTCTGGTCCGCCCTCGTGGGGCCTACAGCCTATCCGGACCGCTCGCTGGGCCTTCGGAACAACCGGTCCGCCCTGGGTATCTTGGCCTACAGCACGAAGCAGGACCCGCCTCAACCCATCTCTAGTCCAAACAACCATGTGCACAAAACATACAGTCATATAACAGTCATATTCAACAAACCGAGTAAACAGATCACATAGCATATCATTACCATAACCGGCTACCGCCCTATTCGATCACTAGCATAGCATTACTCAGCATATCGAGAACTGACCTTTACAAGGTCACCTAGCATGTACCATCCTAACTACCAGGATGCAGACACAACCAGCACTAACATGATAAACGTAACTAACTCTCAATACAATAAAGGGCCGGCCTTGGTGCCTTAGACCCTGATGATATAGTGAGGATAACTCACCTCGAACTGACGGCTGAAAAGATAAGATCCCGCTGCTCCGAACTCTGACACAACTCCTCCACTGAACATCAAACAATAACCCAATAAACTCCCATGATTACCAAAATACCCCTGGAAGACAACTGGTCAAATCCTTGGTCAAAGACAAGGTCAAAGTCAACCCCTGACTGACCCTACTCGCCGAGTCAACCCTATGACTCGCCGAGTCCCCATACTCAGAACTTCGCTTAACCCGCGACCTAACTCGCCGAGTCACCCCAAGACTCGCCGAGTTCAACGACTCTGAGTCCACTCGCCCTTGACTCACCGATTCCTTATGATTCCCTTCCTACACGTCGAGTATCCCCTTTTTACTCGACGAGTTCCTCCTGGAAGAATCGTAGGGCCACCCCGACTCAACTCGCCGAGTCTGAAGAACGACTCGACGAGTCCCAGTTAATCTTCAAGCTACTCGCCGAGTCTGAAGAACAACTCGGCGAGTCCATGCCATGCAGACGAGCAACTGCTTCCTGAATTACGTATGGTCCCGAGATATACAATAATGGGACTTTCTGGACTTCTAAACATCTTATTACTGGGGTATAAACGTCTGGGTAATAACATAATAACCCATCTAATCACTAAGTGGGTTTCATAAACCCTAGATTCGTATACACATCAAAATAACAGAAACGGTCCGAGTGTTACCTGAAAACGCACTCTCTGTGTCCCCCAAACCTCAGGACTCGATCCTCCTTGATATTCCTTTGGCTAAATTCTTCTTCTTCTTGCCTAACAAATTCTTCCAAGTTCCAATAGCTTTCTCCCTTGCTCTAGACGTCCACAACGATTAGGGTTCTTCTCAATCGACCAAAAGGACGGACAATGACGGCCTAGGGCGTTATATACGATCCAAAACCGAACGGTTAGGGTTTCTGCTGAACAGCGTCGACTCGCCGAGTCCATATATGGACTCGTCGAGTCCAGTCGCGAACCCGCGACCAAGTCTGCGATCCTACTCGGCGAGTCTAGGCTCCAACTCGCCGAGTCCCCTCTTAAATCACCCCTAAAAACATAATTATATCAATATCTGAAATTCCGGGCTGTTACAACTCTCCCCCACTTAAATTAGGCTTCGCCCTCGAAGCCTTCGGCATCTCATCTTCAATCTACTTCCCACTCTGCGCCACTTGACCTTGACCGAACCAAGCCCCTCAAAGTACAACCATAGAACCAGAAGCTCACTTTCTCATCCCATACGGTGTTCCCACCACCTACTCAAACCGGCACCCACTGTACCCTCCGATAACCACACTCAACAACCGAGAATTACCCATGATGCCTTACTGTTCCTATTCTCATCTTCCACTTGACTCACATGGCTATAAAGCCACGCACCCTCGGATTCCCGATCCAAATTCCACTCTACCCTTATCATAATGACCGAAAGACTCGTTCTTCCATTTCGGGGCAACTCCCCCGAGTTCTCTTATCGCAATCACACCTACATGCCGATCTAGCTCTAGCACCCTCAGGTGCGGATATCCTGATATATAGACGATATCCTCAACATCCTTCCAGGATAAACCACTGATCATGATCTCACTGAGAGTCCAAAACTCTTGCTCTGCATCCCTTCCTAACTCCTCTCCCTGACTCCACGTCGCGATATTCCCTCTGCGCCCAAAGCAACATATCGAGTCGAATAACTCATATTCCGCCGCCGCAACACACTACTCAAGATCCTCGACGGACCACTGCGATCGCAACTCTGCACTGCCGCTTTCACCTCCGTGAAACCCCACTTGTCTGCCCAGCCACCATGACAGGCACCATGGTGCTCATCCTACGCCACATTACCACTTTAGGGCGTACCCAATATCCATGCATTACCGCTACTCTGGCTCTTAGCACCAGGACTCTCAAGCCCATGCACTACCTTCACTGCTCAAGATCGCTAGCCGGGGCCAGACCTCCCAATGTAATCCCATCGCGACATACGCAACCCATAGCCTCTAACCGATTCAATATTACCCGCAGAGTCTTCAGCATGACTGGACCGCCTCCCTGGGCCTTCAGCCAATCTGGACCACTCTCAGAACCTTCAGCCAATCTGACTGGACCGTCCTCCGAGCCTTCGGCCTGACTGGTACGCCTACCGGCCTTCAGTCTATCCGGACCGCTCCACAATCACTCATCATTCCAATTATCTCTTCGGGAAATCCTCCCGTGCATACCGTTCTAGCCCTCTAGGGGTTCCGAACTCTACCTCCATCATACATACTCGATCCCGGCCTGCACCCATGCCTTCCTCACTCAACTGCTCTAGGTCTGTATTTCGCCCCGCACGCCTACTGCTCCCCCATCCGAGCCTGCTCTCATCTGATAGAAATACCGCTGAATTCCCAAGCGGCTAAACAACCTCCCATGCCCAACGACCATCCAGGAAATTTCCAATTCTCCCCCACTTAAGACGCTGACAGAAAATCACCGGTCGCCATCACCGATCTCCCAAAGCACCTCGTAGGAATCAGCACATGCACTCCAAGTGCGTTTCACCAGTACCGACAACTTTCATACAAATCCTGCTCCTACGCCGTACAACCCGCTCGAAAGCGACTCAATCTTCATCTTTCCATTCCTCAGATTGCAGAATCCAACTAGCCTCCAAACTAACACCGCATCCGCCACCAATCTTCTCAAAGATAATCAATGATGGCTTGAAGTACAATCCCAAAACCATAACGATCCCTCAAGGGACACAAGATACTAACACCAAAATTCCGATCACAACTCGCCAATCCCTCAAGGAACAACGAATACCACAAGAAACCCGAAACGCAATTTCCATAGCCACCCAACGAAACTAGCAGATAACAATACTCCACAACAAGCATAAATAATTAAAACATCAGAAAGAAACATACCCGCAACAGCAAGCTGAAAAACACGACCCTAAGCCCTTGGGGGCTCCGCTCCACCCTGACCTCCACCTGTGATCCTCAGCGTAGCCGGTGCTGGAGCCTGCACCGATCCTGCAGCAATCTGTGGACAGTTGACCTTCAAATGTCCAACCTGATGACAATGATAGCATATCCTCAAATCCCGAACCGGCACCGACTGCCGACAATCCCTCGCATAGTGTCCCTCCTTCCCGCACTTGCGGCATGCTCCACCGGACCGACAAACCCCGGCATGACCCCTTCCACACTTACCACAGACGTGGCCACCCTGATCTCCCATCCTGAAATCAACGGTCTTAGACCGTTTCGTCGCCGGCTGCGACTGAACCGGAGCTTGCCTCAGCTCACGCATCTGTAACTCAATCTCTAACTCACGCCGCCTGGCGGCCTCCTGCAACTCCAGCAAAGTCCCGCACCTCTGCGCAGACACAAATTGTCTGATATCCCTCTTTAGCATACTCAGATATCGGGACATCTGAGCCTGCTCCGAAGCGAACTCAGGACAAAACATCGCCCTCTCAGTAAACATCCTGGTGATTTCCGTCACCGATTCCGAATCCTGCTTTAGCTCCAAGAACTCCTGAGCCAACCTCTCCCTCTCGACCTGTGGAACATAGCGAGTACTGAACATCTCCCTGAACCGATCCCATGAAATCGCAGCCCTCTGCGCATCCGAATACGATCCCGTGGTCAATCTCCACCAATCCTTTGCTCCGAGCCTTAACAGGTTCAAAGCACACCTCACCCTCTGATCAGCAGGGCATGAACAAGTGAAGAAACATCCTTCCACATCTGATAACCACCTCATAGCAACGATCGGATCCTGAACTCCATCAAAAGTGGGAGGCTTCGTATTATCGAAGTCTCGATACTGAAAACCTCTACTGGCTCCTCCTCCTGCCGCCGCTACTGCTGCGGTAGCCGCCGCGGCAGCCGTCTCCGTGAGAGCCGCATAACGCTCATCAAAATACTCCACCATGGCGGTCTTGATCGACCCAAACAACTCTGGCAGCTCAGCCCGAATCACTGCGGCAACCTCATCATGCAGAATCTCGCGAATCCTCGCATCCAACTCGTGCGTACTCATCTGACTGACAACCTCTGGTTGTGCAGACCCACTTGGAGCTCCCTCTCCTGCTCCTGATCCTGGCCCGGATCCACCCCCAGCGTGCCCTGGAATCTCCATGCTGAAAATAAAACACCAATCTCAGACATATTCCACTAATCGGGAACCAGCTCTCATCCCAACCCTAGAGGTCATGATTTCCCTGATACGCGTATGAGTCCGTGCTTTCAGTAGTACGGGCCCATACTACCTTCCGCACCAACCCATATTTGTATGAAGTACTCCCACAACACCCTAGCGACACATATAACAACGCTCTATCCTCACCACTAGAGGAACACTAGGAATCTCTCGCAAGGAACCCTAGGCTAGCAGGCATCATAAATCAGGCAACTCATCAATAAATCCTGAAGATCCCTAGCCTAACTCTAGCATGCTGTTCTATCAAAGCTCAAATAAACAATTGCCATGTATGATATTTTGGGGTTACTTACTGGCTCCGGCTGATCGTACCTCCGCGTCCTCCTTTACTTGTTTTGAAAACCATTTTAATTTCTCTTTTTGAAAACTCTCCTCGATTTGAGACTGGAGTCACACAAGTGTTCGTCCAATTCACTCAAACCAAGGCTCTGATACCAACTTGTAACATCCGAAAAACACAACCAATTTAAAATTTTCAAAGCAACCCTATTTTCATTAAAATGTTCACAAAAAGGTTTTCAATATAATTCATTTAAGTATTCCCAGAATCACGTTGTTACAAAATCATGAGGAACGGTACGATCGCGCCTTCGCCTTGCCACAGTCTCCTGAAGAACCTGAAAAACATTAAACCACAACTGTAAGCCCGAAAGCTTAGTGAGATACCCCCAAAATACCAACCACGCATACGCCTTTCCAGGCCGTGACCTTCCGGTCCAAAACATATAAATCATACATAACAAAACAGATCATAGAACAATCATGCATATCGGGTCTATCGTGACTGGTCCGCCTTATCAGGCCTTCAGTCCGTCGGATCCATCCTCCGGGTCTAGTCATGTCCTCCGAGTCTACAGTGGGATTGGTCCGCCCGCATTGGGCCTTCAACCCACCTGGTCCACTCTCTGAGTCTACAGTGTGACTGGTCCGCCCGCATCGGGCCTTCAGTCATCCTGGTCCACTCTCCGAGCCTCGGCACGTCTGGTCCGCCCTCGTGGGGCCTACAGCCTATCCGGACCGCTCGCTGGGCCTTCGGAACAACCGGTCCGCCCTGGGTATCTTGGCCTACAGCACGAAGCAGGACCCGCCTCAACCCATCTCTAGTCCAAACAACCATGTGCACAAAACATACAGTCATATAACAGTCATATTCAACAAACCGAGTAAACAGATCACATAGCATATCATTACCATAACCGGCTACCGCCCTATTCGATCACTAGCATAGCATTACTCAGCATATCGAGAACTGACCTTTACAAGGTCACCTAGCATGTACCATCCTAACTACCAGGATGCAGACACAACCAGCACTAACATGATAAACGTAACTAACTCTCAATACAATAAAGGGCCGGCCTTGGTGCCTTAGACCCTGATGATATAGTGAGGATAACTCACCTCGAACTGACGGCTGAAAAGATAAGATCCCGCTGCTCCGAACTCTGACACAACTCCTCCACTGAACATCAAACAATAACCCAATAAACTCCCATGATTACCAAAATACCCCTGGAAGACAACTGGTCAAATCCTTGGTCAAAGACAAGGTCAAAGTCAACCCCTGACTGACCCTACTCGCCGAGTCAACCCTATGACTCGCCGAGTCCCCATACTCTGAACTTCGCTTAACCCGCGACCTAACTCGCCGAGTCACCCCAAGACTCGCCGAGTTCAACGACTCTGAGTCCACTCGCCCTTGACTCACCGATTCCTTATGATTCCCTTCCTACACGTCGAGTATCCCCTTTTTACTCGACGAGTTCCTCCTGGAAGAATCGTGGGGCCACCCCGACTCAACTCGCCGAGTCTGAAGAACGACTCGACGAGTCCCAGTTAATCTTCAAGCTACTCGCCGAGTCTGAAGAACAACTCGGCGAGTCCATGCCATGCAGACGAGCAACTGCTTCCTGAATTACGTATGGTCCCGAGATATACAATAATGGGACTTTCTGGACTTCTAAACATCTTATTACTGGGGTATAAACGTCTGGGTAATAACATAATAACCCATCTAATCACTAAGTGGGTTTCATAAACCCTAGATTCGTATACACATCAAAATAACAGAAACGGTCCGAGTGTTACCTGAAAACGCACTCTCTGTGTCCCCCAAACCTCAGGACTCGATCCTCCTTGATATTCCTTTGGCTAAATTCTTCTTCTTCTTGCCTAACAAATTCTTCCAAGTTCCAATAGCTTTCTCCCTTGCTCTAGACGTCCACAACGATTAGGGTTCTTCTCAATCGACCAAAAGGACGGACAATGACGGCCTAGGGCGTTATATACGATCCAAAACCGAACGGTTAGGGTTTCTGCTGAACAGCGTCGACTCGCCGAGTCCATATATGGACTCGTCGAGTCCAGTCGCGAACCCGCGACCAAGTCTGCGATCCTACTCGGCGAGTCTAGGCTCCAACTCGCCGAGTCCCCTCTTAAATCACCCCTAAAAACATAATTATATCAATATCTGAAATTCCGGGCTGTTACAATGTCTTCCAATCACGAAGAGGGAACAACATATAACTAACATATATAGAAGGATAGAGAAGTAGAAGAGTGCATATGTTGTGTCCCATGTCGGATCTTCCGATCACGTAGAGGGAACAACATATGGCTAACAGATAGAAAGAATTGCATAGATAAGAAGATGCATAGAAATAGAGTTCATATATTGCATTCCAGGTCAGATATGTTCCAATCGCGCAAAGCAGGCAATATATGACTGATAGATAGAAAGCAAGAAAATAGCTTCCTACAGACCTACTTTATCAGAACCCCCAGTTGCGGTATTAGTACCGAAATTAAGTACATAAGTCCATACATCAAAGAAATGTTGAGCCACAGTTCTAGATGATTAATTTTTAATGTATCTCGTAGGTTCACATGTTTATCTCACTGCTAAATCTACCGAAGCGTCGTATGGTCAGTCCAAATGAAACAATCTAAGTTTATATTGTCTAGTCCTTTAATTGTCAATCTATGTCTAGTCCTCTTGAATCCTTTGTGCCTACCAGCACAATGAGCACAAAGTCTAAACAGTTCGGCTTTAGTGCATTACACAAATATCAGGTTGCCCTTTAGCACTAGACTTCATATCACTTCCCAAACAATACCTACCAACGAAAAACTATAAGAAAATAAGAGATTGTCTTCAAAACGAATCAGTTTAAGATAAACTCAGGAGAATCAAGACGAAAACTCAAACCGTAAGTCACCGATTAAATTTGCATCCAGAATAGCACACATATTTCGATCTGATAACAGATCCAAAAATTCTTCACATCATTAAGCACAAACCCCATGTGTGATCGTTTCCTTTCTTCCCTTCCCGCAAAGGACACATACTCTCAAACAATGTTTTGAATGTTGTGTAGTTGAGAGATGTCCTCTATCATGTGCCTGGAACAGCCACTACCAACAAACCGAAGTCTGATGATACACCTCCATAGCTACTCAACCACAGAGCGGGATATGTTGGTCATTGGAACCCAGTCAATTTTGAAACTAGGTCGAACTTTGTCATCTTTGCAAGGTACTCTCTCCCATGACATATCCTGCTTATCACAAACAGAAGATGAAGAAATGTTAGAATCATTAGACGATTTGGGAGACTAAACCTTTGGTTCTCATATGTAGTTGGGTTTAACCCATTTCTTGTTTCGGCGTATGGGTGCCTTGGTACTTGATTTTGAACTTGAAGCCGATCTTCGAGATGACTTTGATCTAACTAATCTTGGTTTCACTGGAGCATCTCTTGGATTGGACTTCTTGGTCGGCATTCCCTTCTTGACTTTGGGATTTTGATTCTTGGCCTTCTGCGCTTTCCAATCACCATTGTTTGAACATGACCTCGAAGGTTTCTTTTGGAAAAGCTCCATCTTTGTGCGTTCTGCCATCTTTGTGCATAGTAGGGAACGTATGTGCAATTTGGACAATTTCTAGCAATGTTTCTAGGTGTTCCACAGTGAAAACATGTCTTTTTCTTCACGTAGGAATTGTTTCTTCCTGCCCTTGGTAGCGTGCCCTTGCCTTGTCTCTGATTGTTCCCATAAGCACTCTTGTAGCAGGCACTTTATTTCGCTTGTTTTGGAGGCCTGTATTTACCAACAGCAGGTTTAGAAGTAACTGAGTTAGAAGCAACAAATTTAGAGTTCAATGAGTCATTGGTTTGTTCAATAGTATCCTCCTTGTTCTCATCTTCTGCTACTTTACCTTGCACAAGAAGTAGAATCATTAAAAATGTTCACCTTAATATTCTCAGTTGGCCCAGATTGTTTAGTATTAACTGAAGCTTGTTCAGGGAGTGGGCCAAACTGAGCAGGAATTTCTTCCTTATTGGTCTCAAGGGGTGGGTTACAGTTGTAATTAAAGGGAGGTGGTACATTGTGATACCATAGACCCTCAGGTTGATTATCTTTTAATGTTAATTATTTTTCTATCATGGATGCAACTACCTCACTTGACATATCAAATTTCTTAAAGTTGAATTCAACATCTTTATATTTAGCTTTCAATGCATCAAGTTCGGTAGTCAAGTTAGCAAGTTGTTCCTTAACATAATCATAATTCACACATTTATTATTGAATTCTTCTTGAAGTTTTCTAAAATCCTAGGTTTTGGCCTCTAGTTGTGATTTTAAAGGTTTTTGGGCCTTCCTAAGTGTACATCCTTCATATTTAAGGTCCTCATTTTCCCTTTTTAGCAAATCATTTTGTTCACGAAGAAACTTAATCGTAGCTTCACAAGATTGAGCACATAAACCTTCATTGACCGGGATGTTTGAGGGACTCATTATTTACCAAAAATGTCCTTTGACTATAAACCTCAAAAGTCAACCTTAAAAGTCAAATTTAAAAAGTCAAACTCAAAATTCAAACTTGAAAAGTCAAACTCAAAAGTCAAACCGAAAAGATAAACGTGAAAATTTGAAAGATAAACCAGAAAGTCAAAGGTCAAACTTGGAAGTCAAAGTCAATTTTTAGGTTAAAAGTCAATTTAGAAAGTAAAAAATTAAAAGTCAAAACTTTGGGTTGAAAATGAAACTTTAAAATTTGAAAAAATAATTTTTGGGCTAAATTTGTCAAAATCCGAAAAGAGGAACCGAAAAGCTAAACTATTTGATCTAAATCAGGAAGACATACAACATATGGCTTGCTAGATGGATTGGTAAGGGCGTGGGTTGTGTGTGGGAGAGGCCCGGGTTCGATCCGTGCTCCCACAAAGAGCCTTTTATTTATTCATTGCTGATTGAACTAGATCACACACATGAGCTGTTGACAACACACGTGGGCCGAAAACCTGTTGGCCGAGAACACGAGGACCTAAAGACTGATGGGCTGAAAACGTCTGAACCAAAAATGTATCGAGGCCAAACATGTGCTAGAACTACTGGCCAAACACATGCGCAATGTCCGAAGCCGAAACTATATCACGGCTATAAACACTTTGGCTATAAACGCTTCGGACCGCAAACTCGGACATGCTCCTCCTGACCGCAAACCTCGTTATCAGCTTTAAACGGGTTTATAGTTGTGAACAGTTCGGAAAAACATGCTGAATGCGAAAATGGCCGCCGTATTTTGTTGTTTACGACCAAAAACACAAGTTTTCACCTTTTTAGCTCCAAAACTCGATCGAAAAGCGATTTTTTTGAAAAACACGAAGAACAAACCACCAATATTTTGTCAAAAACTATCCAAAAACATAAAATTTTTCAAGATAAAGTGCAAAAACACTCCAGATATTTCCAAAGAGATTGGTAAAATCCAAGCTCTGATACCAATTGTAAGTCCCAAAAGTTATCTTGATGTATCAATCAGATCCACTTGATGGTGCAGAATCCCAATCAAGTGGATGATGCAAGATCAAATGTAGAAGAAGATGAAGATGAAGAAATTGATGAATCTATGTTGTACTCAATAATATGAATGATGTTCCATACACAAAAGATCTACACACACACACTCTTCTTCTCTCTAGTTTCTCTCTCTATAACGTGTTGATTTTCATACACTTAGCACCTACACTTGTGTTCTCTACTCAAGCGCTACCCCCACTACTCACTCCTACTTCTATATATATATGGACCGCAAACCCAAGTCCCAAACCAATGCTTGAACGATAACACATGGGTTTTTGGTCCAAGCTACAATTAAATCAAAGAGGTTTTCGACCGAAGACCAAAAACAATAAATGTTTAGAAAAGAAAAGTATAAACCAAATTTTAGACCCAACAATCTCACCCTTGGTTTATGTCACTTTGGGGATGGTACATTGTATTCATGTCGAGTTTGGTTATGACGGACTTTTGTAGTGATTGCTAAAACCGTGTGGTAAATCTACTATCTCTGTCGAAGATAATGGACGTTAGCAAACCATGAAATCGTACGATCTCTGAATGTACACAAGGGTAAGCTTCTCCATCTTGTCGATATCTTCTATTGGTAGGAAGTGTCCCGATTTGATTAACCTGTCAGCGGTCACCCAAATGGTGTCAAGATCACCCGTTGTCTTGGGCAAGTTGGTTACGAAGTCCATGGTTATGCGCTCCCACTTCCACCCGGGTATATATGGTTGTTGTACTAAACCCGAGGGCTTATGGTATTCTACCTTGAACTTGGCGTAAGTCAGACACTTTCCCACATAAGTAGCGATTTCTACCTTCATGTTTGGCCACCGATAAAGTTTCTTGAGGCCCATGTATACCTTGTCTGTACCAGGGTGAACAGAGTATCTAGTCTTGTGAGCTTCGTTCATGACGGCGTCTCTATACCCACCAAACTTCGGTGTCCAGATCCAATTCATGAGGTAACAAACTCTGTCATCCTTAACTTCCAGGTTTTAACCATTCCTCTTAGGGCTTCACCTGCCACATTCTTATATTTCAAGGCTTCTAGTTGAGCCTCTTTGATCTGCTTGGACATGTGTAAATGGATGGACATGGTTAATGACTTTACTCGGGGGGGGGGGGGGGGGGTCGAGTACTGACATAGGGCATCTTTAACTACATTGGAATTGCCTGGATGATAGCGTATCTCGCGTTCGTAATCATTTAGTAGCTCCACCCATCTTCATTGCCTCATGTTGAGTTCCTTTTGATCGAAGATGTGCTGGAGACTCTTATGATCCGTGAAGATTATGCACTTCGTACCGTAAAAGGTAGTGCCTCCAGGTCTTCAGAGGAAATACTATTGCTCGCAGTTCGAGTCATGTGTGGTCTAGTTGGCCTCATGAATCTTAATTTGTCTCAACACATATGAAATAACTTTTACTTGTTGTGTAAGTACACAACCTAGCCCTTGCTTGGACACATCACGGTAGACCATAAAATGTTCTATCCCTTCTGGGAGGGACAATATTGGGGCACTGCATAGGGCTCGCTTTAGTGTTTGGAATGCAGTTTCTTATTTCTCCTCCTAGTTAAAGGTTAAACCTTTCTGAGTCAAGGTTGTGAGTGACTTTGCGATCTTAAAGAAGTTTTGTATGAACCTTCTGTAGTAGCCAGCGAGCCCAAAGAATTGAAGAATTTTAGTTGGGGTCCTTAGTGTCATCCAGTTTTCGATTGCCATGATTTTGGAGGGATCTACGTGTATTCCTTTCTCGCTGACAACATGACCTAGGAAATCCACCTTCCGAACCCAAAATTTGCATTTTGAGAACTTCGCATACAACTTCTCAGCCCTTAAGGTTTCCAAGACTTGACGTAGGTTCTGACTGTGGTCTTCCTAACTTCGTGAGTATACTAGTATCTCATCGATGAATAGTATCATGAATTTGTCTAAGTATGGTCGGCGTACATGGTTCATCAGGTCCATGAATACCGTAGCGAGTTCTAAATGTGGACTTGGGAATATCTGTGGATTAGGTGTCTAAGCCATAACTATATTTGGTATGTACTTAATTTGATTATAAGCATGGTCCTTTTGGGTTGCATTCACTCATGCAACTTGGTAGGATGATTAGTATAGAGAGACAATATGGTTTATTATATGAAGAATAAATTGGTACTCAGAATGATTTTATTAATATATTATAAAATTAATATATACTATTTGGAAATCATATTATTAATTGTTAATTAATCAGAAATTAATTTGATATTAATTTTGGGATTAAAAGAACTATTTAATAATAGAGGGACTGGTTTTGCAAATCCTTAATAGTTGCAAAGTTGGGCTGATGAACTCCTTTGGGAGGACTGGAAGAAATCTATAGGAGGCCCTATAGAATTCTTCTAAGGCTTCTGATTGAGGAGGTCCATGGAACGCTTAAGGCCTAAACAAGGAAATGAGGGTTTCCACTTGAAAACCCTAGTAGCAACAACTTTTTAAAGACCCTCATGCATGGATTTTCGGCAACTCTTGTCTTTGGAAGAGCCATGGCCGATTTTTAGCATCTCTCTAAGCCATCCTTTGCATTGAATGTTTGCGACTCTATTAGAGGTGCAACACTTGGGGCACTAAGCTTTCAATAGTCAAGGATATGCAAGGTTAACATGTTATTGCTACATAACAAGAGAGGTAACATCTAAACCCTAGTTACTTGCAAATTTCAAAACTGTATGCTAGTTATAGGGTTCAATACTTTGGTATTCGATTTTCATGTTCAATAGAGAAAAACTTAGATCCAAAGCAATTAGGGTTGCATATGCACATAGGAATGTTGTAATGCTCATAACCCATCAATATCTTCCTCCTGGACTCACAGTTGACGGTATCCGTATCTTAGGTCTATCTTTGAGAAGTAACTTTATCCTTGTAGTTGGTCGAAGAGGTCGTTGATTCGGGGTAAAGGATATCGATTTTGGATGGTGAGTTTATTTATTCCTAATAGTCTACGCACATGCGGAATGATCCATCCTTCTTCTTCATAAACAAGACCGATGCTCGCCAAGGAGAGAAGCTTGGTCTGATGAATCCTCTTCTTATCAGTTCGTTTAGTTGACTAGACAATTCCTGCATTTCCGCTAGTTCTAAGCGGTATGGGGATTTGGCCATGCGTGTGGCTCCAGGAATCAAGTTGATTTTGAACTCAACTTGGCGTTCGGGTGGTACTCTTGGGATGTCTTCGCAAAATATGTCGGGGAAGTTTTAGACTTCGGGAATATCCTTGATGACTTTCACTTCTTGTTTCTGATTGACCATGTGGGCCAAGAAGGCATATTATTCCTTTTGTAGATACTTTTGAGCCTTGACACAAGAGATGATTTGTAGGTTTGTATTGGGTTTGTCGCCATAAGTGACGGGGGTTTCACTACTTGGAAGATTAAGGCGAACGATTTTTTCATAACACGGGATATCAGCATGGTGTGGACTTAACCAA
Organism: Lactuca sativa; assembly: GCF_002870075.4. Taxonomy (NCBI): domain Eukaryota; kingdom Viridiplantae; phylum Streptophyta; class Magnoliopsida; order Asterales; family Asteraceae; genus Lactuca; species Lactuca sativa. Next base: position 371,656,387 of record NC_056626.2, read on the forward strand.
TCCATTCCAATGATGACGTTGAAATTTTGTATTGTGACCGTCATTAGGTCGATTTGGAAAGAATGGTTATGTGGAGTGAGGGTACATCTTATGTATATATTGTTAGTGCTCTCTGCCTTTCCATTTGCCATTTATATGGTGAATGTGTCATTTTGTGATTGGGGATTTTGTTTAAGTAAGTGTTTAAACTTATGGCTCAAAAAACTTTTCTCTGCACCACTATTGAAATGTATGCATGCATAAGAATTGTTGAGGATGAATGTACTAGTAACCATGTAGGATATTTCAAGGCCTCCTCATGCCCCATTGTTAAAACTCTTCCCACAATTCCAAAATTCCTTGCTTTTGGACCATCCCTCTTGAAACTCCCCATTTCACCGTATGCATAGCAAGCCTGGCTCACCCTAGTATTAGCGGCTTGGGTTGTTTGTTGTGTCTATGCCTTACAGAAACGAGCATTGTGTCCCTTCCTATTGCAATTACTGTAATGCATCTCTCGGCATGCTCCATAGTGATGAAAGTTGAACTTGTTGCATTTTGGGAGAGTTCCCATATATTGTTTGGCGGGTGCTGGAGCGGCAGGAACAGTAGTAGTGTGGACTGTCACAGTTTGTTGCTTCTTTGCGAGATCTTGTGTCGGTTGCCCCTTTTTGTTCCAGAACTTTCTCTTATTATCACACCCTTTTGTTTGCTCAAGAATGGCTGTCATAAAGCCCTGGTGGACTCCATGATCCACAAGTGTTTATACCAAGCGTTTGGCACTATCCAAAGTGCATGGGTTTGTAGATATCACATTTCCTTGAATCTAGGGGGATAGTCCCCTGATATATCACTCCACCTTTTTATTTTATGTGGTGACCATCCCGGGACATAGTACTGTTAGATCACTAAATCTAGCAGTGTAGGCTGTGATGTTGGAGTCCTTCATTCTAAGGCTCCATAGCTCTTACTCTAGCCTTTGTACTTCACCCCTCGGGCAGTATTCTGCTAGCATCAAAATCATCAATTCTTTCCAGCTAATGGTGTTGGCCACTGGGAGAGTCTGCAATTTGACATAGTCGTTCCACAAGGAGAGGGCTCTATCCATGAATGTGTAGGCTGTGAATTTGACCTTGTTAGCTTCTGGGCATATGCAAATTTCGAACACAGACTCTATTTTGTCGAACCACCTCGCTAGAGCAATGACACCTCCACTACCATCAAAATACTTTGGTTTGACATTTGTGAAGTCATTGTAGGAATATTCCTTCGGGTGTCCCTGGCTATCTGCCTGGTTATTATTATTGGTACTGCTTCCAGTCATCATTATGGCTATCAAGGGAAATACAGTGTCAGAATAGAGTTTGATAGAGATGATCACTTAGCGAAAACTATATCTGTCATAATTGTTGGTATAGAAGTTACATAGATTTCAGAAAACTCGACCTTGGAGTAGGTCTTACAACATACCAACAGAGGGAAAAAAATTTTGACAGCATAAAAGTTTAGCGGAAACAGTACTTGAAAGATAGGAATATTTACATAAAAGAGTACTATATAGAGCATATGCTAAGGCTATTCCTTAAACCAAAAGAGAAGGACGATAGGGCATCCTTTAGTGGCAGCGGGCACCCCATGGACGGAACCTTAAGTTAGCCAGCTAGCGCTCCACATCTAGCAGGTGTCTTTCATATACAGACAGACGGGCTCGGTTCTCGATGACATCGGCTCAAGTTGCAGCTTGGTCTTGCTCCAGGTCCTCGTTGTCTCTCCTAGTGCTCACATAAGCAACTTTGAGATTGTGAATGCAGTTTGTGTTGGCATCTGAATCTACCTGAAGCTCTATAATTCGCTGAATTGTCACCATGCTTAGCTCCACATTGCGGGCCACTCGGCGTCCATCGTTCACATTATAGAAGCGGCAATCCCCGTTGTACGGGAGGGTTGGCCTTGCTCATCGCTCCACTTATCCAGACTCCCGACCACATGGGCGTTGGACCTTGGAATTCGAGCTGGGGGTTAGGATTTGGTATTGGGGCCACTTGAGGTACGCTCTCGACTTCAGGTTCCAATTCGGCCTCTTCGGGGAATTGTTCTGCTAAATCATCGTCTAGGGGAATCTCATGGTTTTCTTCAGGCTCATCCTCTAGCCGTCCCACATTCTACTGATTGGGAAAGTATGGGTCTCCCAAAAGATGGAAACCAGCCATTAAAATCTACGCGATAAAAGGGATAAAAGATAGTTAATAGGCGTCCTAATTTAATGATCCTTATTAGTTATTTCTATAAGTATGTAGTGTATACCGGCTATATACAATTTCTGAGATAAGATAGACCTTCGAATAAATGACCCAACTCTAAGTCCGCAACCAAACAAGGAACATGAAGTAAAGCGATATTAAAAAATTCTAAGTCTATAGAATCTTTAAATATATATAACTTTAGCGTATACACTCCATACTCATAGACCTACAAATAAGAGTCTTTAGTTTTCATAGAACTTAATAGTAGCACAAATACTCCTATAGTATTTTAAGTTTGTTTTATGTTCTCGCTGAGTCTTTTATGGATAGTTGGTAAGTTTTTAGACTTGTTGCAACCTCACAACCATTCTTGGGCATATGCTAATAACTTCTCAGACCGACATAATTGATATTTCTATGTCATTCCCAAAACTGACCATACATCCCCAAGCTTACTGGTGCTGTTCAACAATCGTAATAATCTGTTCTGTTCAAGTACGATATTGTCCCTAGTATGAATGCATGTATGTATACTTTTAGTAAAACACTTGTATATATATTTTTAAAGTATATCTCTTGGTCAGAGTATTTTAATCCCATTGTATTTATAGTTGTATATATTTTATGGGTTGATATACTTAGTTCACTATAAACATTGCTCTGATACCAATCTGTCACACCCCCAAAATGAATTGTCAAAAACATTCAGGGGTGGAGGACGTCATGTATTGTATCATAACAATGCAATATAGTAAAACAAGCAACAAGATCCATTGCATTAATAGAATAGTTAAACACGTGTGTGTTCTTTATTAAATTTTAAATGAAACCAAAAATGTATAAACAAAACAATGATGAGTCTTGAATCCACTCCGTCCTCCAAAAACTGCAGGGCTGTACCTGACTATTGGTTCCTGAGAATACAAGTTATTTTGAAAGAGAGTATCAGCATAAAATGTTGGTGAGTTCATAAGTACTTAGTGTCATTTATAGTAATTAAAACTTCGAATGTTTGTATTAAAACCTTGAAGTGTATGTAAACTTTTCCCAGAAAATCCTATATTTCCTTCTTATAATGAATGGTGGCCTTTAACCCGAGGCCTGAATGTTTACATGTTTGTTCTCGTATGAAATGTAATGTTTGCATATGTACTTGGATAGTATGGAAATTTACAGTAGTACTTTATCTCTGTATAAAAGTATGTTTTCCTATTTATTTAAAACTATGTTTTCCCCATTTAATGCTATCTTTTATTAGGAAAATAGTATGTTTTAACCCAACAGTACCACTTCTATATAATGAAATGGGAAAAATGAAGACTCCTAGTCATATTAAATGAACTATACACATTGGGGAGTCTTGTTGTCTTTAAAACCTATTTAGTTAATTAAATATTTAATATGTGATGTTGTTGTAACCATGCTGATTGACGGTTGAATACATGACGACCTTATGGTGTCAAAAATTGTAAGGTGACATTTTGTCACGCCTTGGCCTTACCGGTTGGGGCTGTAGCTAGTAGTCAGGGTGTGGGAGTCTCTGTCCAGTATAGATCTATACACACAATTCCCACTCTCTCTCCAGGAGACTCTGGTTACAAATGTGATACAGCAATGTATTATTGTATCACGAAGTAGTATTTCACTTTCTAATTATCAAGTTCTTTCTGTACTTGTATATATATATATATATATATATATATATATATATATATATATCTTCTCTAAACTATACCTATTACAGTTTACTAGAAGGTTTAGTTTGTCCTTGACTTATAGATAGGAGACAATTGTTCAGCTTGAACAATTGAGTTAAGTATACTTTTTTATATTCATATACGTATTTAAAGCACACTTATACACTAATACATAAATGAATATTGTTTTGAAAGTAAAAAGAGTTTGAGAATAGTTTAAAATAGTTTTACTATAAAGTCTAACAACGTTTTAAAAGTAGTTTGAAAATGAGTTTGCAATGAGATAATGGGCTAGTATGTAAATGTTTATACTAACACAATTTAATTGTGTTCAACTTGTATTCCCCCCCCCCCCCTAAAAGCATTTAAAACAATTAAAGGTTGATTGCAGCGGTATGAACTAACCTGTAGTGAATGATTAGAATGCAAGATCAGTTGTAGGATGCTAAGTGTCAAGTGAAGTCTCGAACACAAACGGATCCTATTTAGCGTATAATGTCTAGACTCGCCAAGTTAGGTTGACTCGCCGAGTCCAGCAAGTGACTCATTGAGTTTAATCGGGCAGAGGGCAGAAATCGTTTTTTCAAGCAATGGATGAACATGTAACCATCAAATACAACATAAACCAATCAAGGCTCTGATACCACTGATGGGTTTTATACAAAAGAAAATCCTATGTGCTCATGCAAACCTTAAAGCTTGGATCTAGGTTTCTCTATTGTACATGCAATTCATCCAATACTTATAAATTCTAGATCTAGCATACTAATTTCGAAATTGACATGTAAGAACAGATCTAGATGATTACCTCTTGTAGAATGGCTTGAATCTTTTCAATCTTCTTTCCTTAGAGCTTAAAGTCACAAATATCACTCCTCTAATGGTTTACAAACACCAAGAGCAAGAGAATGACTAATGAGAAGGAGGAGGAGTACCAAAAACATCCTAGGGTTCTTCCAAAAGAGTTAGCCACATTTTTGGGGCCATAGGGGTCTTTATATTGTGAGGCCATTAGGGTTATCATACAAGGAAACCCTAATTTGACTGCTTGGGCTCCAAGCAGCCCATGTACTCCCTTTAGAACACGCCTTGGACGAATTCCTTATGAGCTTCCCATAGAATTCGTCCAACCTATGTTCCAAGGTGATCCATAGCCCAATTGAAATTACCTTATAATTACAATTCCATTCCCCTAAGTTTAATTAATGTCTTTTAGACACAAAACGAATTCTTAATTAATTCTTGACCAATATTAATTAAACAATATGATTTCTCCTTTAATATATTATTCATATAATATATCAATAAATCATAATTAATCCTCTTTCTCCATAAATCATCCTATCAATTTTCTTTGGTGAAGGCAACCCAAAAGGACCATGCACAACCGGGTGAAGTACATACCAAATATAGTTACGGGCTTAGACACTAATCCAAAAATTTTCCGTGATAGTGAAAGTGCAGTTGCCTTAGCCAAGGAACCAAGGGATCACGGAATATCTTGACACATCAACAGAAAATACCATTTCATTAGACATCGAATAGAAGGACTCCTCGTAGCAAAGAGGGTATCATCGGATAAGAACCCAGCAGATCCCCTCACGAAGGGAGTGGGTAGGGTTAAGCATCTTCAGCATGCGAGGCACATTGGGCTAAAGGATGATATTAGTTTTAAAAATTAGATAGGTTTTGAAATTTGTAAAGTGTAATTGACATTTGATGATAAATAAAAGTTGTTGTTTATTTATAAGTAAAGTGTTTCTATCTTTTGTCAATAGTTTACTATCATTTCATTTTTGCATGTTTTGACTTCAAGAATAATCATGTTATGGTATATCATATTATTCAAACCATCCACAATCAATCACACTTTGGAAGTAGGTAATGAGGCAAAACTGTCATGAAGGGTCTGCAGTTTGTCTGGGACAAAGGGGCTACAGTGTTCATGAGTACTCCTAGTGATGAGAATAAATCTCAGATCCTTTAGATCTTTCACATGTATATTGATGAAGAACAAACAATTCAAACACACTACGATTATGAACACAGTATGGAATCAATGTAAAGCTTATGATTCAAATATAGTCACACTTGAGTAGAGCTTGATGAAGAACTTCCACTGTAGAGGCGAGCTAGGGTTTACAATACTAATGAGAAAAGTAACAAAAGTGTTACTTACTAATGATGCATGCATGGACCTTAAATACTAAAACCCTATAGTAAAATAATGCACGGTTGGACAGGCCCAAACCGGCTACTAAAACTAGGCTAAGGATTGAGCCCATGCCACAACACTATAAGCCCAACAATCGCCCCTTTGCGTCAAATGAGGCGAGAGATTATTTCTGTTAAGTAGGCTTCACTGTCTTCACAACTTTGAACAGCCGTGGAATGATTGCAAGAAGAGTCTGTCGAAATTGAATATACCATCTCAGCATGTCAGTAAACAAATTCTCGTCGGTTGCTGAGTTCTGATTACACCTTTGAATGATCTCTAAAATATGCTCCAAGCAAGCAGTTGAGAACAGGTGCTTATCAACAAGGGCGAACATGCATTTTTGACCTTCGCCCCTGAGAAACATCATAGTGTAATATTTTGAGTCAATTTTCCCTTTGATCATTGACTTTATATCATCAGCTCTTCCCATTGGTTTGATCGTAGTTCGCTTGCGAATAGCCAAGGCGATTTCTTGATCCATCTTTGCTACTTCATGAATGTAGCAAACAAGCATTCGCTTGATGTGGTCTATTATCATATGATACTTCTAAGGATTCGACAACAAAATGTTGTTGAGGAGTATCCAGTCGTGAGGGTTGAGGTTGGGCAGATCTGCCAGGGAGAAAATATGAACTGAGCCTTCAAAGCCTCGAGTCACTTTGAATTTAACGTTGATGAACTTCCCGGCTGAATAAGGCTTTAGTACCTTGACAGTTGTAATATTCAGTGAGCTCCAAGTCAGGTATTGTGGCTGAGTCAACTCCAGATAAAACTCTAACAGATCCCGGTCCACCTTTGGGTCCGGAGAGGGTATGGCAGCAGTTGTGTTGAAGCAATGAAGGATAAATGCATTTCGAGCGATTGGCATGTCAAACTGCGCATCCTTCGAGTGTTCAAGGTCGAACGACATGACAAGTTCGATCCAATGAGTACTCGGTTCATCTATAGCATCTCTTTGAAGCGAATCAATGGTCCACTCTAGAAAAATGGACTTCTTTTTCTCCAAGAGCTCCTTTTCTTTTTGCTTCTTCTCCAGCTCAGCCGTTTGCTTCTTGATCTTTTCTGCAAACTCTTTCTCAGAATGTTTTGTTTTCTGAAAAGTCTCAGAGGGAATTTCACCCAAAGTATCTTCAAAATCACCATCATCATTATCTATATCATCTTCACTAATTTTCTTTTTCCTCTTATCCCTTTTGCTGACCGAAGCTTCATTATCCTTTGGTTCAGCTGTTGACTCAGGTTCGGGAGGTGGTTGAGTTTTTGCATTTTCTCCCCCTTGTTTCGGCTGGACACTATTCGCCGAAACACCTTCAATCCGACTAACGATATCCAATGCAGGTCTAAGTTTGTCAGCCAAATGGCATCTGATGGTTATAGTCATAATGGGATCATGTGCATCAAGAAGATGAAGTAGAATGGAATGAACATCACCTACAGAGCTTTGAATTACCTCCCTTTCAGACTTTAAATCATTAAGCTTGTTAGTTGCAGTGCGAAGCTTGAGGTTTTGCATTTTCAGCTGAGAGGTACGCTTGTCTAACTCATCCATTATGCGATTTTCGACAGCCAACTCTGCTTCCAGTTGAGTCAGACGATCATTGACATCAGCGTGAAGGGTGGCATTGGCAACTTCAATGGCTTTACGAGTAGTTTCTAGATTAGTCCTTTTAGCTTGAAGAGAACACTGAATATTATCAACCGAAGCATTCACTGTCTGAGAGTTCTTTTCAGCAGCAGCCTGCAAAGAATCAAGGAACAATTGAGCCTCAGAAATTAGTTTATCGACTTTTGTGGTTTCTTCTTTGCATTCCTTCGTTGAAGCCTCAACAGCAGACGAGGCCTTACATTGAGAAGTAGACGCTTCGATAGCCTTGGCTGCAGCAGATAGAGAAGCATCATGCTCCTTAACAGCCGAAGAAAACAGAGATTTAAGAGCATCGTCAGAATAAGCAGTAGTAGAGGAGGAGGAAAGCAGTTGATCAAGCTTTTTAGTAATAGCCTTGAGATGGCACTTGGTTACTAGAGCATCATCGTTGTCATCACTTTGGACACGGTAGGGACTGAAGTAAGTGGAATCAAACTCCAAGTCCTCACCTCCAAGAACTGTATTGGTTTCAGTAGATTGGGTAGGAATAGCGGTTTGGTAGTTATAGGAGGTTCGGTAGTGACTGGTGGTTCGGTTTTAACTGGAGGTTCGGTTGTGATTGGAGGTTCAGTTATGACTGCAGGAGTGGGTGCTGAAGAACGAGCCCATGTATTAGATACGTTGGTTCTTACTCTAGTAGTGGTGGTAGTTGTAGCTTCAGTACAGATTAGAGCAGAGATGGGAATAGTAGTTGATGGTTGAGATGTAGTGATGGGAAAAATAGGAGGGCTAGAAACAGGAATAGAAACTGGTGGAAGAGAAGGGGCTTTGGACCGAACAGATACATCCGGTGTAGGCGAGCGAGGTGGTGTATCACCACGCGCTGAACCCTCATCCTCTGAGCTTTGGCAATCAGATTCACTTGGAATAGGTGTGGGTTGAGTAGGTAGCACATACTCTGAGTCAGAATCACTTGAAGATTGAAGAATTAGTCGTCGAGCTGGTTTCTTGACTTTCTTCGGCTTAGGTTGAGCTGGGGCTGCTTTCTCTAACTTTCGCTTCCTAGGTGTTTGAACTTTGGTAACCTGACCCCCTTTATCTCCCTTGGTTGGTTTAGTGACCCTCACCTCCTTTTGTGTTTCTGGTTTATTTCCTCTCTTAGCAGGTTTGTCTGCTTCCTCGATAGAGCGATTCATGGTAGGAATGAGTTCCCTTGCACCCGAAGAAGGATGCTTCTTGTATTCTTGAATAACATTGCTTGTGTCAGACACGCAGACATACATAGCTGATGGGATCGATCCAATGAAGGAATAATTGGAAGGATCTGTGACAATGATCTTCGTGGTGTGAAAGGTTGTGATAGAGGAAAGAAGAGAGTCTGCCATGATTGGAACGCAAAGACGATCCATCGCCCACTTCGTAATAATGGAATAGTACCTTCCACATGAAATCTCTGAATGTCGTGATTAAGAATACAAACTTGAACCAATTGTTTCCATATGACTGCCCCATAGTCCAAGGTAATCCCATGATATAGCCCATAAAGCACAGTCATAAATGACTTGCTTGCTCCGTCTGAGCCGGCGCTACGATCTGATAGACCTTTGAAAAGAAGAATGAAGAGGTCGTTCCATTGAGGAGGAAGGCAAGACTTCTTGAATTTGGTAACTGTGGTTAGGGTTTCTGTGTACCCCATTTGGTAGAACATGGAGAACAGTTGACCAGTAGCAATCGAGTCGGTGTTTACCAGAGTGGGTTCTTGAGCAAGACCAATTAGGGCACAAAAGCGATTCTTAGAGATGGAGGTCTTCTCATTGTGAATTTCAAAGTGAATCCTCTCAACAACCTTGTCATAGTAAGCAGTTGAATAGATGTGTGAGATACAGGCCGTAGGAACAACTTCGACCTTTGTAAGAGCATCGACGAGAGGTGAGTACTTGAGACATTCGACGACGTACAGCATGTAGGGTTCATAGATGAAGGGTGTAAGATCAATGATGAGGTTTTGTTAGGCTTAATGGTTAGAAGGTTGGAGTGAACAGGACTATGTAGAACAGAAGATGATTCTGCCATTGATGAAGCTTGAGAAGAAGAAGATGAACAGTGAGAGAAATCGCCCTTTTTCTTTGAGTGAATTTGTAAGTGATAAAAGAGTAAACAGGAGCGTGCCAAATCCTTTTATACGTACAAGTAGGAGAGAGAAATATCCGGCTGAAATCTTGTATTCATTAGAAACTGTGCCTGATGTGATGGAGTGAATAGTTGGCAACGCAGATGATGAAGCATGATGTTACACCTCAAAACTGAGAACGACAGAATATGTTATGGGGTGGAGGACGTCATGTACAGTATCATAACAAAGCATAATAGTAAAGAAAAGCAACAACATCTATTGCATTAGTATAATAATTGTAATACAAGCGTGTTCTGTACAATTTGATAGACACCAAACGTATAATCAAAATAAAAGATGAGTCATGTATATGCTCCATCTTTTCAAAAGCTACATCTGTACCTATCTACTGATGACCTGAGAATAAAATTTATTTTGAAAACGAGTATTAGCCTAAAGCTGGTGAGTTCATAAGTATTTGGTGTCGTTGCTTGTATAAAAGTATTTTTAATCATGAAATATAATAGCTGTCATGAATGTTTGACAATAGTATGATCCTTAGAAAATCCTATAATTTCCAATAAAATTAGTCTTCTACCAAGACTCGGTTATCTGTATGTTTGATCCTTTGAAAATGTAAAAGTTTTTCCCAGTGAAAATATATGTATGAAAATATAGTTTTAGACTTCATTCATGTAAAGTAATTGGGAAAATAATGATTTACCCCAGCAGTGTCACTGCCGGCTGAATGAAATAAAATTGCAAGCTCCAGGTAGTATTAAATGTACTATACACCTTGGGGAGTCTGTTTCGCCTTTAATTCTTAATGTGTTAAGTAAAGGTCCGAATGTAAACTCGTATGTAACCATGCTGATTGAAGATCGAATAACAGATGACCCTCCAGGTCACACGTAGTATGGTGACATTTGTCACCCCTTGGCCTAAACGGCTCGGACTGTAGCTAACATTCGGGATGTGGGAGTGTCTGTCCCGTATAGATCTATACACAAAATGCCCGCTCTCCCTCCAAGAGACTCTGGTTACACGGTGATAGCACAATGAAGTGTCGTATCACGAAATAGTGTGTCACATTCTATTTTAGTATATTCTCTTGTATTAGTGCATAATGTACTCTCTGGTATAATCTATAGAATGTTCTGTTGTATAGTATATAGTATTCTAGTTTCATAGAATTTAACATGTATTGACTCATAACTGTACTAACCATAGTGAGTATAATAGTAACAATAATAATGAGTGGTAATCCTTAACTATACCAATTATAGTTAAATAGAGATGTTTGGTTGAATGCCTTTGATACGCAAAGGTGTTCAACTAAAGTGAAGACTTTTATATCCAACACAAATATATATGATATATAACTAAGAATTCAATGACAGACGGACAGATAACCTAATACCCTAAGTCCACAATCAAACAAGAACAGGAAATAAGGTGAGTTATCAGTTCTAAATCCTTCAATCCTTACTTATATAAATATATTGGTGTAGATATGATTTGGAAATAAAATAATTTTGAAAGCATTGGAAGTATTTTTAGAACAATTAACATGAAAATGAGTTTGATAAACATTTAACACAATTTTGTTGACAAGGTTGTTTGAAAGTATAGGAAATCCTTTTGGTAACAAGTTATAAATCACATATGATTAGTGCTATAACTTGTTGGATTCAACATGTATTCCCCCCCCCCCCCCATAAAAGCATATCAAATCAATTAGAAACGTTGATTTAGGGTATGAACTCACCTGTAGTGAGTGATGCGACGGTAGGATCAGTTTAGAAGGTTGAGTGCCAATTGTGGACTTGAGCACAAACGGATCCTAGTAACCATATAATGACATATATCTGTGCAATTAGTGTTTGGAATAACCATTTATTGTATTGGGAATGCTTTAGAGACTAATAAACACTTATTATAAAATGTTACAATCATATAAGATTGTACATGAGTGGTATATGACCACACAAGGGAGTGTATGGTCAAAATGCACATCAAATGTGTGTGTGGCTGCAGACAGGAGTGTGCGGCCGTACAGTGGGTGTGTGCAGCCGTACACAGGAGTGTGTGGCCGTACACTCCTAATTTGTGCCCAAAATGTTTATTTTTGAGGTGTTCTTAAGTCTTATGAGTAAAAGAAAGTCAAATTCTTCACTTTGGAGAGTTTTTAAGGTGTGAGCGGCCACCACATGAAGGTGTACGGCCGCACTCCTTCAAAGGATGAAGAACACATGAAGAACACTGTGAACACTAAGAGTTTTAAGCTTAGATTCAGATGTTTTACCAATAATAAGCTGATTGATGGGGTGATTGACGTTCTTGAGGCCCTTAGAGTGTTTTTTGAACGAGATTTTTAGAGAGAGAAAGTAGAGAGAGAGGTAGAGTGCATCCAAAGAAGGGAAGAATGAATGAAAGGGAGGTCCTTCCATATATATAGTGGTGAGTGTGTGGCTGAAAACGGGTGTGTGGGCGTACACTCAAGTATGCGGCCGCACACTCCATGTTTTGGAGTGCTCGGCCGATTTTGCTTGATATGCATTGTGTTATCCTGTTTCTAGGTTCCTACCTCATTTGTATTATGTTTAGAATGCTCCTGTAGACCCTAAACAATGTTGAAAGCTAACAAAATGAGTCTAACTTGGATTCAATTGGTCTCTTGTACAAGAAAGAAATTTCAGGTTGTCACATCATCCCCCCGTTAGAGGGAATTTCGTCCCGAAATTAGAGTTCAAACAACTAATTTATTACACAATAACTAAGTTGAAAGATGAGGGTATTTTAGTTTCATTTGATCCTAACGCTCTCAAGTGAATTCTGGTCCTCGTTTGGCTTTCCAGCGAACTTTCAGAATTGGGATGCGGCTTAGTTTCGTTCGTTTGACCTCTCTATCCATAATCTCCATAGGTTCTTCCACGAAGTTGAGGCTCTCATTGATCTCGATCTCATCAAGTGGGATTACAAGAGTATCATCGGATAGGCACTTTTTCAGGTTCGAGACGTGGAAGGTTGGATGAATATTACTGAATTCACGGGGTAGATTGAGTTTGTAAGCTACGGGGCCGATTTTAGCGAGAATTTCAAAAGGCCCTATGTATCTTGGATTCAGCTTTCCACGCTTTCCAAAGCATATCAAGCCGTTCCAGGGTGAGACTTTCAAAAGAACTCGGTCTCCCACCTGGAACACCAAGGGTTTTCTTCGTTTGTCTGTGTACCTTTTCTGTCGGTCTCTAGCGGCTTTCAATCGTTCACGAATCTGAACGATCTTCTCTGTCGTTTCTCGAATGATCTCCAGACCCGTGAGAGTGCTTTCAGGAGCTTGTCCTCTAGTTAATTGTGTGTCACCCACTTCAGCCCAGCATAAAGGGGACCTGTACTTTCGGCCGTAGAGGGCTTAGAATGGGGCCGCCTTGATGCTCGTGTGAGAACTATTGTTGTAGGAAAACTCGAAAAGGGGTAACTGGGTATCCCATGCCTTTACAAAGTCGATCACACAGTCTCGCAGCATATCCTCCAAAGTTTAGAAAGCTCTCTCACTTTTTCTGTCGGTCTGTGGATGGTAGGCTGTACTCATGTCCAGCCTCGTTCCCAAGGAGTTTTGCAGCGATTGCCGAAATCTCGAAGTGAATCTGTTATCCCTATCAGAGCTAATAGATATGGGGATACCATGCAGTCGTACGATCTCCCTAATATATGTTCTTGTGAGCTTCTCTATCTTGCCTGTTTCTTTGATGGGCAGGAAGTGCGCAGACTTGGTCAATCTATCGACGATGACCAATATGGTATCATGCCCACCCGTTGTTGTTGGGTCTATTAGATTGTGTCGTGGGCTCGGTCCTTAGCCCAGTTTTGATTGCCGATATTGGGCCTGTCCAACCGTGCATATTTTTGTACTAGGGTTTAGTATATAAGCTGCATGCATGCAGACTTAGAAGTTATCGCTTTTATTGTTTATTTTCTCTGAGTTTTGTAAACCCTAGCTCGCCTCTATAGCGGAAGTTCTTCATCGAGCTCTGCTGAGTTGTGACTTTGTTTTGAATCATAAGCATACATTTGATTCTATTATGTGTTCATTCTCTTACTATTTTTGACTTGTTTGATTTCAATAATCATACCTGTGAAAGATCTAATCGATCTAGAGTTTCATTCTCATCAATTGGTATCAGATCAGGAGATTGTGTAATTCATACACATCTCTTCTGTCGAAGAAGTTATTAGGGTTTTTAATTCCGCATTGATTGATATTAATTGAGTCGTCACTCTATATTGACGTATCTCATTAATTGTTGATCTAACCCTAACGATATATTACAAGTCTGATCCTTTACAGGTTATCGATCAAAAGTCTTTACAATGTCCACGGATGATTCGCCAACCAATCCGATCAATATCTCCAACAGCGTAGGGTCTACAACAAGAATACCAATCTTGTATACACAAGACTATGAAGTTTGGACGCATCACTTTGAAGATTACGTGATTGGATCGGAGGATAATGGATACTTAATCTGGGAAGCGATTACTGCAAGCCCATTCGCTCACTCAAGCACTTCTAAGATTCTTAAAACACAGAAAGAGTACAATCAGCTTGTCAATGATGTCAAAGATATTCCTCAGGATGAGAAGGAAAAGTTTCAATGCAACATCAAGGCCCTGAGGATGATAAGGTTTGCGCTGCAGTCGGATACGTTTTGTTTAGTAAGTTCTTGTGCTATAGCTAAAGAGATCTGGGATAGATTAAAAGAATTGTATTCCACTGACGAAGATTTGGAACATTCAATCCAAACTCTCTTGTTGTTTGAACTTAGTGACTTTAAGCAGAAGCCTGAAGAGAAACTTGTTCAAACTTTTCATCGGTTCAATCATCTTTTAAGTAAGATGATAAAGCATGGGATTGAAAGGAAAGTTATCGAACAACAAGTTACCTTCATGAATGGCCTCAGACCCGACTGGATGGCTGTTGTGTCAACAGTTAAAGCTCATGAACAGTTCAAGTCTTATTCTCTGGCAAAACTAGTAGGTATTTTGAAATCTCATGAGAGTGCTCTATCTAAGGAAACGAATGTGGTTTCCAGTCTGGGTTCTTTAGCTCTTGTCTCTAAAGGAAAGAGTTCGGTTGAAGAAGAAGAGGAATTGGATCTTGCCAATTATGATCTAACCGGTGAAGAATACGCCATGATGGTGTCCAATCC
This sequence comes from Lactuca sativa, assembly GCF_002870075.4. NCBI lineage: Eukaryota > Viridiplantae > Streptophyta > Magnoliopsida > Asterales > Asteraceae > Lactuca > Lactuca sativa. Next base: position 371,671,432 of record NC_056626.2, read on the forward strand.
CAGAAAATTCATTAAGAAGAAATTCTCAGCAAACAAGAACCGAAACTGGCAGGGTAGTTACCGTGCCGAAAGGATCAAGGAGGAACCGAAGATGGCGTCAAAGTCTGCAGACTCAAAGAAGGATGCAAAAGTTGGAAGGGACTCAGGATTCGACTTCCACTACTAAGGAGGCAAGAATCATTTTGCTAAAGATTGTATGCTGAGAAAGAAAGAAGAGAAGACAAATGAAGAAGATGAAGAAGCAAGCCTCCTAAGAAGACTGGAGGAAATCAAGAAAAGAAAGTCTGCTGCTAACAATACTACCATGAATGCTTTAATTGTGCAGGATACAAACAACAGTGATGAATTTGGTGGTGTGGAGGTCTGGTCCATAGATTCTGAGGATGATAAAGTCATGAAGCCAACTCATGGAAAGCCTATGCTGGCAAAAGAAGAACATGCAACAGGACGATGCTTTGTGGTGACCGAGGGTGTGTCCCAAATGAGAGGATATACAAATGATGGGGGAGTTGAAGACGAAAGGGAGCGAGAGGATAGGTGTTTTGCTGCCAAGCCTGTCAGTGCACAGATCAATGAATGTGACGAGTTGATCAAAAAGGTACAAAATATTCTTGCTTCTCTAAAAATACCTATTACTAATTATGAAAAGGAATTAAACAACTTAAAGTCAAAATTCTCTAGCATAAGTAGCAGTCTCACCCAAACCCATGTCACAAATTCTAACCTAACTGATCAAATCAGCAGGATTTCATCAAAGAGTGAGGAACGAAGGATGTGGATCGAGCAAATGGAAAATGAGTTAATTAGGTCTAAGGATGATTCTATTTATTTGCAAAGAGACAATCTTAAACTTCTTAAATAGCGAAATGTATTTTGTTTAATTGCTAAGAGACTCTATTTTAACATCACTCAGTTGCATCTTGATTGTGAAATAGGAAAGAAGATACATTGCATGATTTTACCCTTCCTTGAGTTAAACGAGGATCAAATCGATGCTGAAGCCTACAACTGTGAAAGCGTTGTATCTTCTGACGAAGTTTTCTCCAACATATAAAATAGGTCTGGACAAAATTGAATCCTACATAAAGTCCAAAGACCACAAGGATTGTCGAGAAGAAAACGAACAATGTTCTGTTGAAGTCAAAGTGAAAGGGGGAAATATATCCTTTGAACCTCAACCCAATTCGAGGTAAACCAGTTGTGTGCTTACTCACAAAGGCTCACTCTGATGAAAGCTGGTTATGGCATAGAAGATTATCTCATCTGAACTTCAAGGATATCAACAAGTTGGTCTTGGGTGATCGTGTTCGAGGTCTTCCAGTTCTAAAATTTGATAAAGAACATCTTTGTGAAGCATGTGAAATGGGAAAGCAGAGTAGGCAGAGTCATCCTTCTATTATCAGTACTAAGGTGATAGAACTATTGGAGTTATTGCATATCGATCTGTGTGGTCCATCGTCCATCAAATGTATTAGGGGAAACAAATACGTTCTGGTTATTGTGGACGATTTCTCAAGATTTACATGGGTATTCTTCCTCAAGAAAAAGTCTGAAGCCACTCCAAAGCTTAAGCTCTTTATTAAAGAGATAGAAACGCAACTAAGAAAGGTAGTTCGTAATGTGAGGAGCGACAATGGCTCGGAATTCAAGAACAAAGATTTTGAAGGTTTTCTTGCTAAAAAGGGGACGACTCACAATTTCTCAGCCCCTTATACTCCACAGCAAAATGGCATCGTTGAAAGGCAAAACGGATCCCTGTGTGAAGCAGCTCGAACTATGCTATGCTTCGTGTCCTTACCTTTGTATTTTTGGGCTAATGCAACTGCTGCTGCATGTTATACTCAAAATAGATCATATTTGAATAAGCGGTTCTCCATTACCCCTTACGAGATCTTGAATAATCAAAAACCAAATGTGAAATTCTTTCATGTGTTCGGTTCAAGATGTTTCATTTTCAACTCCAGAGAGAATCGAAACAAGTTCGATGCTAAGGCTGATGAAGGAATTTTCTTAGGCTACTCTCTGAACTCCAAGGTGTATAGACTTCTCAATAAATGCTCAAAGAAAATTGAAGAAACATACTATGTCACCTCTGACGATAGTTATGTTAAGAAGTTTAAATCAACAGAAGATGCATCGCAAGAGATCTTTCCAAAGAATGGTCAAGTTACTATCTCTATCTCGAATCTTTTCGACCAGTTCATGCTCCTGTTTGATGAGCCCCAAAAGGCGATTGATTCTGAATCAACTGCAAAAGACAACAAAGTTGATAATCTGAAACAAGTAATCGCCGACGCTGCTAAAAAGATGGATGATGATCAATCCAAAGAAACCAAAATGGCAAAAGCAAGCGAACCTTCATGTAACCGTCCTAATGTCCAGGGGGAGGGTCCACCTCCTCATCAGGATCAAGGATCTTCATTCCAGGGGGAGAACTCATCTCCACATACCACAAGCTCTACTAAAATTTCAACCAGAGAAGGGGATACCAATACTGGTCCTGAACAAGAATCATTCTTAGAGGGGGAGAACACCAATGTCGGTGATGATGACATTCTGTCTGAACTAGAGGAAGAAATCAATGTCGAATTGGATCCTATCTATGATTCCAAATTTTCCTCCACTTATCAAATGGACCAAAGATCACCATCAAAGTCAAATTATCGGGGAATATTCAAAAAAATTGTTAACTCGTTCTCAAATCAAAGCGAAACAGGTTGCACTCTTTTGAAAAGTCAAGTTTTGTATGTTCAAATTCTTTGTTTCCAAAGTTGAACCGAATAATGTTATCTCAGCTCTTGATCATTCAGACTGGGTTCAAGCCATGCAAGATGAATTAAATGAGTTTGAAAGAAACAAGGTATGGCGTCCTATTCCAACTCCAAAGGATGCTTCGATTGTCGGTCTCAAATGGGTATTCAGAAACAAGATGGACAAGGAAGGGAATGTCATTCGTAACAAAGCGAGGCTGGTGGTCAAAGGATATTGTCAAGAAGAGGGAATCGATTATGAAGAAACCTTCGCTCTAGTTGCAATATTAGAGTCTGTTCGTATCTTTCTTGCATACGCAGGTCACAAGAACTTTGAAGTCTATCAGATGGACGTCAAATGTGCCTTCCTCAACGGTGAACTTGAAGAAACCATATATGTTGAGCAACCTCTAGGCTTCGTGAACGAGAAGTATCCCGATCATTGTTATATCCTTGAAAAAGATGTATATGGCCTCAAACAGGCTCCCAGAGCATGGTATGAAACTCTCACTTGTTTTTTAAAAATTTCTAAATTCAAACAAGGTTCGGTTGACCCAACCTTCTTTCGTAAGTGAGAAGGTAACCACCTTATGATAGTCCAAATTTATGTTGATGGCATCATCTTTGGCTCTACGAATCCTAGCTTAACAGCTGAATTCAGAAAGTTGATGGAAACTAAATTTGAGATGAGCTCAATGGGTCTAATTAACTTCTTTCTTGGATTGAACATTAAACATGGAGCCGAAGGCATTTTTATTAATCAGGAAGCATATACCAAGACTTTATTAGCCAAATTTGGGATGATGGGAGACTCCAAAGTGAAAGTGCCTATGGCCTTTGGAACTAAACTTACACCCTCATTGGAGAAACCAGCAGCTGATATGACACTCTATCGATAAATGATTGGGTCTCTGATGTATCTTACAGCCAGTAGACCTAACATCATGTTCTCAGTCTGTTACTGTGCACAATTTCAAGCCAACCCACGCAAACCTCATCTTCAAGCCGTGAAAAACATCTTTCTCTATCTGAAGCAAACCTCCTCTCTCGGTCTTTGGTATCCAACCAACTCAGGATTCTTTGTTCAAGCATTTCCAGATATTGATTTAGGTGGCTGTGGATTAGATCGTAAAAGCACCACTGGAGAATGTCAATTTCTAGATGGTAAATTAGTCAGTTGGCAATCGAAGAAACAAACCTGTGTTTCGCTATCCACTGCAGAAGTTGAATGTATTGCTGCAACATCCTGCACATCTCAAGTCGTATGGATACAAATTCAACTCAGGGATTACAGGCTAAACATGAAGAATATCCCACTATATTGTGACTCTGAAAGCGCAATTAGGATTTGTCACAACCCAGTGCAACATTTGAAGACTAAGCATATAGCACGGAGGTACCATTTCATCAAGGATCACGTCGAAGATGGTAACATAGAAATTCACTTCCTCAAAACGACTGATCAATTGGCAGACATATTCACGAAGGCCTTACCTGAAGCAAGCTTCGATAAGATTCTACAAGGCCTAGGAATGATGCAAGCCGAATCTGTACCAAAATCGCCTTCGCTTTCATAAAGGTAACAAGCGAAATAGAGCGAACCTAAATGAGCCGAACGTTCGGTCTATTTCGGTTTCGGTCTATTTCAGGTGAAGTTCGACCATCGACCGAAATGAACCGAACGTTCGGTCTATTTCGGGTTCGGTCCTTCTTAACTCATTCGCTTCTTTTTCTTAACAAGGCATTTCAACTGTTTTCTAATGTACACCTTTTTCATTAATTCTTTTCTACTTAAAAATTCAAAAAATATTTTTCTCTTTCGTTCAATTGGTCAATTCTCTCAAAATTCAAAAATATTTGTTTATTTTTTTATATATATCTCTAAAGTTTTTCTTTATGTTTAAGTGCGATTCTCGATGGCGAAATTCAGGTAGGTAAATGGTTTTGGTAGTTAGGAGTCCCTAAAAGCATGCTGTTGTATGTTGACTAAGGCCTCGAAAGATTTTGAGTGAATCCTTAATAACATGATATATACCAATCATGTTTTCCCAATCTAGGCTATCAAATTCACTCTAACAATTAGCTACCTTACTCTACTCAAATTGAGTTTAGAGTTTTCTACTTGGTCCTTCTTTTCTTTATAGCAGAGGTACATTCGCTTCTTATACCATCTCCATCATCTTTCTCCACTATAATTCGTTTCACCCATATAACTCCTGAGACTTTCATTATTAACCACTAAGGTTTATGGTTATACCAAAACTGTGTTCATAATCTTAGTTTCATGCCGCTATGTACTAAGTGATACCCAAAGTTCAACACCACTAATGAATTTGTAACACCCCAATTATGGTGATATTTATATATATTTATTTCTTCAAGTTTTAGGAGGAACTCGACGAGTCAGTAGCCAGACTCGTCGAGTAGAGTCGGGATTTCGAGCACGTTTAAGTTGGCGACTCGACGAGTCCATATTCCGGACTCGGCGAGTCCGCCAGTCTGGAAGAAACCCTAATTTCAAGGGTTTGCACCCTATTTAAACAACTTTTGGGGCCTCTAGTTAGCCTCCATCACCCCTCAGAGCATCATTTTCGAAACCCTAGAGCCCTCTTTGCATTTTTGTGTGATTTGGTGTGTTTCTTTGAATATCTTGATAGAAAAAGGAAGGTAGATCAAAAGGAGAAGAAGGAGATCCTAGATCCTTGAGGAATTTCAGAAGATAGTAAGGTATATCTTGGCCCTTTTCTGTTTCTATGCTTAAATCCCCTTTTTAAAGCTATAAAAGCTATTCTTGAACCATTTCTTGGCTTAGTAGTGCATATAGGACTCATTGAGACGATTAGCCTTCGGATCTAGCTAGGTTCGAGTTCCAGAAGCTTAGATCTAGTACCTTTATGGAGCCATTTTGCATGAAAGCTCTAGATCTACTCTTATAGTGTGCTTTGAACCCTAAAACCTTCATTTGATGTTATTTACACGTAAAGTTGGAAACTTTACGTGTTAATCAAGCCCCAAGAACCCAGATCTATGAAAGGAATGGATTGGTTTCAAGCAGAATCGAGTATATAGTGTTTGCATGCATACGACTCAGCGAGTCGTTCTTCAGACTCGGTGAGTCGAGTCGCGAGTCCCCTGTTTTCCCCTTTTCAAATTAAGCCGACTGGAACCAATGAGTTAGAGATGGACTCAGTGAGCTGGAGGGTAGACTCATTGATGGCAGAACATGGCGAGTCAATGCCCTAACTCGGCGAGTCTCAAGCAATCTTCATGCCTCAAGAACAGACTCGACGAGTTGTTCATACAACTCGGCAAGTCACAGTCAGAGTGTTCATATGTTGAATGAGAACTCGACGAGTTGTTCATACAATTCGGCGAGTCGGATGCAGATTAACTGAGTGTTAGTTTCGAAGAGAAACTCGTCGAATCTATGCCAAACTCGACGACTAGTATCGGGCTGAAGCAAGAAAGTGAGAGTAAGGACTCGACGAGTTGGTGACCCAACTCGACGAGTCAGGTCAACTGAATGTTGAATTTGATTGATAGGTTGACTTTGACCAAGGGTAAGATAGTCTTTTTACCCTTAGTATTATTATCAATATTTTATTGAGGGTACTTATGAAAATTGTAGCCGGGGTGAAGCCGGAGCCGCAGCAGACAGATTCCGGAGCAGTTCTTTCAGCAGCTAGGCTACGAGGTGAGTTTCCTTCCAGTAGGAACGGGTCTAAGGCCACAATGCCGGCCCGGTTAATTAGTAGTAGTTTCCGGACTTCGGTCCGATACAGTAGTTAGAATGTTTGATGCCTTCGTGGCTCAGACAGATGTGTTTCGGGTATGGCCCGACTCAGTATGCAGTCCTTGTTGTTATGCTAGTTGATATGTTTATGTTATGCTTTGTTCAGTCACTTTCCGGACTTCGGTCCGATGCAGGGGGCAAGGCCCCAGTTAGTACGGACATCGGTCCGATGCAGGGGACAAGGTCCCAATCAGTTTCCGGACTTCGATCAGATGCAGGGGGCAAGGCCCCAGTTAGTCCAGACTTCGGTCCGATGTAGGGGACAAGGTCCCAGTCAGTTTCCGGACTTCGGTTCGATGCAGGGGGCACGGCCCCAGCTAGTCCAGACCTCGGTCTGATACAGTAGGCAAGGCCCAGTATGTGTTTATTATGTTATTGTTGATGGGTTTTGGCCATTAGAACATCCTATGTGCTCATGCAAACCCTAATTATTGGATCTATTTTCTCTATTGTACTTGAAATTCATCCAAGACTTTAAGCCCTAGATCTAGCATACAATTAATCATATTAACTTATGAATGGGGTCTTAGATCTTACCTTGATTGTTATGTAGCAATAACAATCTCAAATCCTCCTTATAATGACTTTAGAAAGCTTAGAGTCACAAATGTCACTCCTCTAATGGTTCACAAACACCAAGAGTAAGAGGATGAAGAATAAGGAGAGTGGAGGCTGCCCAAAATGTGTGGAAACCCTAAGGAACAAGTTCACCACGTTTTTGAGTCTCAAGGGTCCTTTAAATAGTGAGGCTATCAGGGTTATCTAACAAGGAAACCCTACTTTGGATGCTTAGGCCCTAAGCAACCCATGGACTCCCTCCTTAGAGGCCTAGGAGGATTTCTAATGGGTTTCGCCATAGAATTCGTCCACCCCTCTAATATGGAGTCCATTAGCCCAATATTCAACTATCACACAATTGACAGTTCTAGTCCCTTAAGTCTAATTAATATCTTTTAGCCAAAAACTTAATTCTTATTAATTCTTGACTAATATTAATTAAACAATATGATTTCTCCTTTAATATATTATTCTCATAATATATTAATAAATCGTAATTAATCCTCTCTCTCCATAATTCATCCTATCAAGTTGCTTTCGTGAAGGCAACCCAAAAGGACCATGCACCATCGGGTCAAGTACATACCAAAATAGCTATGGACTTAGCACTAATCCAATAATTGTATGGTATGTGGTAGTTTGGGGAGCTCACTAAGCTTTGTGCTTACATTTTCAGTTTTGGTTTCAGGCACTTCCGCAAGTAAAGGGAAGAGCTCGGGATGATGGCATCGCACACACCACAGCTTCAGTCTTTTTCATAGGAGTTTGTTTTGATTCATAGTTTGATTTGGCACAAATGTTCATGACATTTTATTATGGCTTGAGATATTTGACACATGGTTTTATAATGTGACGATCAGTATATGATTTTTATTATTATTAAAACAAAAAATTTTGGGTGGTATTTTTGTGGATGTTACAAGTTGGTATCAGAGCCTTGGTTTGAGGGATTCGGGCACACTTTCGGGTGTGTCTGAACTCAAACTAAGGAAATGGTAAAATGTTTTCAAAAGAAAAGAGTTTTATAAAAAATGAAAAGAATTTTTAGAAAGAAAGAACTTTGGAAGGAGAAAAGGGGTGTGGTGCATGCGATCAGCCGAGCTCAAGTAAGTACTCCCAAATTACCCATACAAGTTATGTTATGATTATCAGTTTTAGTTTCCGCTCCAATCTCAGTAGAGCAGCATGCTAGTATAGGAATAAGGATTTAGGAGGATGCCTTATGTGCCTGCTTTATGTTTTGCATCTTGATAAGAATTTTATGCTAGTACTGAGTAGATAGCAGTAGGATAGCATGTTTAGGTTATGCCTGATAGTATGAGCTTAGCATTGTATGCTAGTATAGGTCCTTGTTATGAGGATAGAGCTGCTTGAGTAGTTTTTTCTGCATCTGAATGCTGCTTGCTTTGTGCTTTGTGGGACTCTGAGTGAGGGGAGTTAACCATTAGGTGAATATGTCACATCACATGTGAACAGGGTTGAATAATCTCAGAGTGATAGATTTGGCCTTATCGCGTAGCTCTGTGTGAGTCTGACCGTAGTAGGGACGGGCCTTTACTCGAAGGATTATCTGAGCCTCACCACATGTGATGGTATTCAGGTAACGGCTAATTGGCATTACAAGGAGGCCTTTAGCAGCTGAGGACTGGTTTGCGTGGAGTCAGAAATTCCCTAAGGCAAGCCTAGGAAGGTAGTAGCAGAGATAAGTAGCTGTAAAGTGACTTGGTGGATTCAAGGCAGTTCTTGAGGATAGTACGGATAGATGTGGAAGGTAGTATGGGCCCGTACTATTGAAAGTAGAGGATCCGTACTTGAATCAAGAAAGCTGAGATGAGACCAGGAAACTTGTGATAGTAGTGATCCCTCAAGATATATTTATGATCCTGAAGTTTATTATGATGTTTCAGAATGGTGTTATTGCGTCCTCGACCAGCAGTCGGTAGTTCAGGTGTCGAAGGGGGATCAGGATAAAACCCGGAGGCCGGGCAGATGGATGAGCAGACTAGGGAGTTTCTCTCTTTAGAGACTACTCGCACCATACTTGAGCAGACTCCTGTGATCTTTGGTTCGATCAAGGAGGGTATCTTAGAGTTGATGGACGAGAGATTGAGCACTTTCCGTGCTTAGGTAGCGGCCATGATGGGGTCGCGCCCGCTTACCTTCAGGGAGTTCCGTGCATGTGGAGCTCCAGATTACCATGGGGCGCAGGACACCATAGCGAGTACTAGATGGTTGGCGGATGTGGCCAACGAATTTCCGCACGAGCAGATGTCCTATCTTCTGAAGGACAAGGTCAGATTGGCGTCCTGTCTTCTGAAGGACAGGGCACGAGATTTGTGGGAGGAGGTTGGTCATGCCATCGGGGATGACACAACTTTGGATGCCATGACCTGGGTAGACTTTTCTACCAGGTTTAGAGCTGAGTTCGCACCTGTTATTGAGGTGCAGCAGTTAGCAAGCGAGTTCCAGGATTTGACTCAGACTACAGAGACAGTGACGGAAATTACCGCCAAGTTCAGGGAGAGGGCACTTCTCGTTCCTCAGTACGCAACTGATAAGGAAATGAAGAAAGCCCGTTATCAAGAGATGCTGCAGAGTGATATTCGCTAGTTCGTGAGCCGGTCCAACTGTAAGACGCTGGATGACATGATTGCTAGAGCCCGAGAGAGATAGATTGATCTCGAGATGGAGACAAAGAGGAAGTCGGAGGCGGCTCCAGGTTCAGGGAGTTCGGGCAAAAAGCCCAAGGGTTCAGATCACAGAGCTAGGAATCAGCAGAGCCACGGTCGGTGTGGCAAGTGTGGGAGATTGTACGATGGGGCGTGCAAGGCATGGAGTGTCGGCTGCTACAAGTGCGGCCGGACTAGGCATATGAGAAGAGATTGTACAGCCACTACTACCACCGTTGCGGCATCAGATCTGATTTGCTTTCAATGCAATCAGAGGGGACATAAAAAGTCCCAGTTTCTGCGTTTCGCTGCTACAGGGAAGGTGTCAGCACCTGCTCCTGCTACTTTGAGGATTTCAGATGGCCGTCAGGGACGAGTCAAGACGCCGATGGCGAAGAGTAAGGCTTTCCAGTTGACAGCAGAGGAGGCACGATCGACTCCTGATGTGGTGGCGGGTATGTACTTTCCCTTATCTCAGTATTTATTTTTGTTTGTTTCTTATGCTTATATGTTTTGTATAGGGTCGTTCTCGGTGAACGGCATTTCAGCTACAGTATTGTTTGATTCGGGGGCTGCCCGATCATTCCTCTCTCTTGCACTTAGCAAGAGGTTTAGCAGAGCTGCAGGGGAGCTAGATTTTCCACTTGCGGTTGAGATAGCAGCCGATAGGACCGTTAGGGTTGCAAGGGTACACAGAGGGTGTTCCTTGCAGTTATTCGATGAGCAGTTTCCGATGGACTTGGTCCCTATTCCCTTGCGAGGGAATAAGGTCATAGTAGGCATGGATTGGATGAGCCCCAATGGGGCGGTGATAGATTTGTTGGAATAGTGTCTAAGCCCGTAACTATATTTGGTATGTACTTGACCCGGTTGTGCATGGTCCTTTTGGGTTGCCTTCTCCAAAGCAACTTGACAAGGTAATTTAAGGAGAAAGAGAGAGTATTATGATTTATTAATATATTATAAGAATAATATATTAAAGGAGAAATCATATTTATTTAATTAGTATTGGTCATAAATTAATTAAGAATTAATTTAGTGGTCAAAAGAGATTAATTGAATAAAGGGGTATAAACTGTCAAATGTGTGATAGTTGAGTTTTAGGTTAAGGAAACCTAATGGGCTTAAGGGGGAACGAAATTATGATGGGTAACCATCATATTTTCGTCCAAGGGCCTTATTCCAGAAGGTTCCATGGGCTGCTTTGTGGTTAAGCTGTCTATTAGGGTTTAGAGTGAAACCCTAGTAATCTGTAACTATAAATATGACCCCTAGGGCATGAATTCGGCTACCACTTGATTCCAAGAGTACCCTAGGCCAAATTCTAGGCTCCCTCTCCCTCTCTCATATTGCCTTCTTGCTTGTGGGGTTTGTGAACCATCAGAGGAGTTGCATTTGTGACTCTAGGCTCAAAAGAAGAAGATATACAAGATCTAAGCCAACAATTGAAAAGGTAAACATCTAGATCTGATTCTATATGTAGTTATGTTGTTTATATGCTAGATTAGGGTTTGCAAGTCTTGGAATCAAAGCATGTTCAATAGTGAAACCTAGATCCAAGCATTAGGGTTTGTATGAGCACATAGGAATGTTTCTTATGCATAAAACCCATCAGTGGTATCAGAGCTTTGATTGGTTTCAGTTGTATGTGATGCTTAACTGCTTTATTTGCTGAGAAAACGATTTTTGGTCCCTGCCCGACTCAACTCGGCAAGTCACTACCTGGACTCGGTGAGTTGGCCCCTACTCGGCGAGTCCAGGCCTGACTCGGCGAGTCAGTTCGTCAGAATTAGGGTTTTTCGGGTTTTTGGCTACTGTTTTGACTTGGACTTGATGCTTAATCGTTTTATGAAGTTAAAATCCGAATTTTATCTATATTAAGTGTTTATCCTTGCCAAAAGAATAGATAATTTCAAATCTTTTTAAATATTGGTTATTTATGTGATAAATATGGATTATTTGAAAATTATTTGGTAATTATCTAATGACTAAAATTAAGATTAGGTCAAATATATATAATTATGAAATTAATTGGTTAATTTGAGTTATTTGTTATTTGATCCCTTATGTTTTGAAAAGTTCAAAACTTGACCTCAAGTTTTGATATTTGAATTTTGTAATTAAAAGTTTAATTTTGAACAATTTAAATTTCAAACCCTTAGAATTTTACAAGTTTAAAATTCAACCCTATACTATTATATATTACAAGCTTAATTTATATATATATATATATATATATATATATATATATATATATATATATGTATAACTTTAATGCTAGTCTTACCGTTAGTAGGCCTCATTCACGAAGCTGGTCTATAAGGTGGGTATAAGGTTGTTGCCTATAAAATGGAGCTTAATGGGTGTACACTCACACCTACCGCTTGCTTGACTGGTGGAGGGTCATTAGCCGAACGGGTAGGATAGGGCAACCCTCTACTCATTAAAAGTATAATGTTGAATATAAAGTAACTACATGCTTTTTGCAAATTCCCATTCCTAGTTACTTTAGGGTAAAATGTGAAAATGATGCTAATCCATGGAATTACACTTCGTACCCTTGTCAAACGTTGATGGAGCGCGTGTGGTTAACCGGCACATCAATTTGGGGATGACATAGGTAGCGAAGGGTGACTCGATGTTTGTCATAGATCAATGGAGCGTGTGTGGTTTACCGGCACATTGATTAGGTGATAGAGACATTGAGTGCACAACGTTGATTCGCATGGTTATTCACAAATTTGTTTGCGATCCTCGGCATCCCAGTCGCAAATTTGAAATGCATATCGAGATTTAAACATGCCATTGAAAAGTTCAATGAATCTCAAAGATCTAGGAGTTTTCAATACATTTAAAACCTAAATTGCTTTTTCATTTTTCATGGTGAGAATTAGTGAATCGTCATTCACTTACCTTCAAATTATTTACTTTTAGAGTACGGCATCCCTTTCTAAGTTGTAAATAATGTTGTTGGATCCTAGCCCTAATTTCTCATTTGGGTGTTTAATTAGGGATTCATTTCTAATCAAACTTTGTTCCTTTCTTTTTCAGATGTCTGCTAACAACAACAACAACAACGCTTCTGGGTCATTCTCGTTGATGAACTTGTGTCAGAAAGTGACATTTGATGTTTCAAACTTCAACGAGTGGATGTGGTACATTCGCATGATCACACGCTACGAGGACAAAGAATATGTACTCGATGAAAAGCTTGAGAAGATCATCCCAGATGTTGCTACTCCTGAGGAACTGGCCGCCTTTGAGGCCCACGAGCGTGATGCCACGAAAGTTCACTGCATCATGCTGGCCACCATGAACCTCGAACTCCAAAAGTCCTATGAGGACATGTACCCATATGAAATGCATCAGGATTTGCTGGACAGGTATCACCAGAGCGCGAGGCAAGAGCGTTATGAGATCATTACTAACATGATCACCGCTAAGATGGGGAGTGGAGAATCCCTAACCTCTCATTTGCAGAAAATGCAGAGGTATGTTGATCGTCTTCTCAAACTTAATGTTAAGTTTGATGAGGATTTGGCTATCGACATAATCCTCCACTCCTTGCCCTCCTGCTACAATCAGTTTAGGATGACCTACCATATGAACAAAGAGGAGGTCTCCTTGAGCAAGCTCCAAGGACTTTTGAGGACTGCTGAGAGCAACCTCAAAGACAAATCCTTTGCACCGTCCCCTGCTGTGGCCGCTCTTGTGATGGCAATACGTCAAGGAAAGGGCAAAAAGAGGAAGGCTCCATGTAAGAGCCACAATAAGGGGAAACCCCGTGATGGTTCGTCCTCAAGTGGGACCAAAGCTGGCTCCGTTAAACCCTCTTCCGATCCTAAAGAAGCAGAGTGCTTCTATTGCCACCAAAAAGGCCACTGGAAGCGAAGCTGCCCTCAATATTTGCAGGACATAAGAGATGGGAAGATCAAGCCCACATTTGCAGGTATGTATTCTATTAAATCTAATAACTCATCACTTGTTACTTCATGGGTTCTTGATACAGGATGTGGTTACCACATTTGTTCTGATTTGCAGGGCCTAAAAAGAAGTAGGGAGATGGAGCATGGGAAGATGAACCTGATTATGGGAAACAGAAGATCGTCGCCTGTGACCAAAGTCGGTGTTTATTCTTTAGTTTTTGGGTAATGGGTTAGGAATAGATTTAGAGAATTGCTGTTATTCGCCAGATATGGCAAGAAACATTATTTCTTTTCACGGGTTGTTTAGACAAGGTTTCAGATATTCTTTTGATAATAATAATGGTTCCATTAATGTTTATTTGAATGGTGTCTTTTATTTCAATGCATTACCTTGTAATGGGATTTATGAATCTGTGATGATTGCTGATAATTTTGGAAATAATGTTTTGAATATTGATTCGTCTACTAGTCTAGACAAAGCATGCTTGTAACATTTTCACCTTGGCCATGTCAACAAGAAACGCATAGCCCAACTCCAAAAGGATGGAGTGTTGGAGTCATTCGACCTTAGGGACGATGACACGTGTGAGTCTTGTTTACTTGGGAAGATGAACAAGTCACCCTTTACTGGCATTTGTGAAAGGGGTGAGGGTTTATTGGATCTCATACACACTGATGTGTGTGGGCCCTTTAGATCCACCACAAGGGATGCTTGCCGCTTCTACATGACTTTTACAGATGATTATAGCAGATATGGATATATCTACTTGATCAAGCAAAAGTCGGAAACCTTTGAAAAGTTCAAAGAGTTTAAGAATGAAGTGGAGAATCAGCTGGGCAGGAAAATCAAGATGCTTCGGTCAGACCGAAGAGGAGAGTACCTAAGTCTTGAGTTTCACGACTATCTAAAAGAATGCGGAATCGTTTCGCAATTGACGCCTCCGAGAACGCCACATTTGAATGGTGTGGCTGAGAGACGTAACCAGACCTTGTTGGACATGGTTCGTTCTATGATGAGTCGGACTTCGTTACCAATAGCTTTCTTGGGGTATGCCTTAGAGACTCCCGCCCACATACTTAACTTAGTTCCCACCAAGAAGGTTTCCAAGACTCCTCACGAGATGTGGACAGGGAAGGCTCCCTCGTTGGCACATATCAAGGTTTGGAGTTGCGAGGCTTTCGTAAGACGAGAGACTCACGACAAACTAGAACCTCGTAGTGAGAAGTGTTATTTCATTGGCTATCCGCAGAATTCTTTTGGCTACCTTTTCTATAGACCGAGTGACAATGTTGTCTTCGTTGCTAGAAAAGGGGTTTTCCGAGAAAGGGAATTAATAAACCAAGAAGACAGTGGGAGGCAAATTGAACTTGAAGAGATTCAAGATCAAAGCGATGAAGGAACCTCGGACACTGGCACTCAACTTGAGGAGGAAACTCTTGTTGAACCTATTGACGAGTCCCTACCTCTTCGACGTTCCACTAGGGCTAGTGTTCCACCCCAGTTTTATGGTTTTCATATTACTACTGAAGGGGATACATTTATTAGTGATAGTAAACTAGTAAATTTGGATGAAACTAGCAGCTATAAGGAAGCCATGGCAGGCCCAGAGTCTGCAAAATGGAAAGAGGCTATGGACAGCGAGATTCAGTCCATGTACGACAACCAAGTTTGGAATTTGGTTGATAATGTACCGGGTCGTAAGCCAGTCGGGTGCAAGTGGATCTTCAAGAAGAAGACGGACATGGATGGGAAAGTGCATACTTATAAAGCGCGATTGGTTGCGAAGGGCTTTACTCAAACTCCCGGAGTTGACTATGATGAGACCTTCTCGCCAGTTGCGAAGATAAAGTCTATTAGGGTGATGCTTGCCATAGCTGCGTTTCATGATTATGAAATATGGCAGATGGACGTGAAAACCGCTTTCCTTAATGGAAAGTTGGCTGAGGATGTCTACATGAATTAGCCAGAGGGTTTTGTCGATGCAAAGCATCCAAATAGAGTATGCAAGCTTGAGAAATCCATTTATGGATTGAAACAAGCATCTCGCAGGTGGAATCTTTGTTTTGACGAGAAGGTTAAAGAGTTTGGCTTTCTGCGAAGCGAAGATGAATCTTATGTGTATGTCAAAGCCAGTGGGAGTATAGTAAGCTTCCTCGTATTGTATGTTGACGACATACTACTCATAGGAAACGATATCCCAACCTTGCAGGAGGTCAAGTCATGGCTTGGGAAATGTTTCGCTATGAAGGACCTCGGAGAGGCTGCTTATATTCTGGGAATAAGAATAGTTAGAAACAGGGAAAAGAGACTGATAGGACTCAGTCAGGATACATACTTGGAAAAGGTAAAGCGTTTTAGTATGGAAAATTCCAAGAAAGGGGAGTTGCCAATCCAAAGCAATACCAAGCTGAGTAAGACCCAGAGCCCGAGTACAGAGACAAAGATAGCTGATATGAGTCGAGTACCTTACGCTTCCGCAGTAGGCTCTATCATGTACGCTATGACTTGTACTCGCCCTGATGTGGCCTTCGCCTTGAGCATGGTCAGCAGATATCAAGGGAACCCTGGTAGAGCACATTGGATTGCAGTTAAGAATATTCTTAAGTACCATCGGAGGACCAAGGAATGGTTTCTAGTCCTCGGTGGGAGTGATGACTTAAGGGTACAAGGGTACAGTGACGCTAGTTTTCAGACGGATCGAGATAACTTCCGATCGCAGTCAGGCTGGGTCTTTACCCTAAATGGAGGAGCAGTGACTTGGAAAAGTTCCAAGCAAGAGATCGTAGCTGATTCAACGTGCGAATCAGAGTATATTGCGGCGAGCGAAGCGTCAAAGGAGGCTATATGGTTGAAGAACTTCATTGGAGACCTTGGAGTTGTGCCATCCATAAAAGAGCTGATGGAAATTTTCTGTGATAATGAAGGTGCGGTTGCCTTGACCAAGGAACCGAGAGATCATGGCAGATCTCGACATATTGATAGAAAATACCATTTTATCAGACATCGGGTAGAAGAGGGACTCCTCGTTATGAAGAGGGTATCATCAGAAGAGAACCCAGCAGATCCCCTTACGAAGGGACTGAGTAGGGTCAAACACTTGCAGCACGCTAAGAGCATTGGGCTGAAGGATGATATAAGTTTGGATTAGATAGGAAATGTGTAATAGATAGTTTGTACTTGACATTTGATGAATAAATGAAATTGTATTATTTATGAGTAAAGTTACTATCTTATGTTGGTTATTTATCTATTGTTCCATTTTGCATGTTTTGACTTCCTGAATGATATGATTATTCAAAAGGTCCACAGTCGGTCATATTTTGGAAGTAGATATGAATTAAGACTGTCATGAATTGTTTGTAGATTGTCTGAAAGGTTTTGGACATAGCAAAGGTTTCCTGCAAAGTTCATGAGTGCTTGTGAATATGAGTTGAGCATTGGATTAAACCCGAGTTTGTTGTATCACTTAGTGGTGTTTTATCTTAAGTGATCGCAAAGTGATAACATCATATAGTCTTAAAACTTAGAGATATGGTTGTTGTTTGCTGGTTGGTTATACATTGATAATGTGTAAACGCATCAGTAACTTGATGTTATAAAACACATTATTGTGTGTGATCCATTAGCAAATGATAGATGCATATGAGTCGAAGTTGATCTGTTCCTTTTATTCTATTAGGATAAAAGTGATATATTGGCCACTTGATGATTTGGTTTGACTTATGTGTCGGGCCCGGTCAGAATGAAGTTGATGTGTTCAACTAAATTCTATGTCAAACAAATCGGAAATCAAGGAACTACTGCTGGACAATAAGCATTGTCAGCATAATATCCAGAACAGAGGATTATACGATCCCTTATCTAAAGGACAAGTTGATCAGAGTTGACAGCGAAGTATAAGAGCTACGATTGCTAATCGGATTCTGAAGTCATATGTGAGATATAGTTACTAAACTTATCCAAGTGGGAGACTGTTGGAATAGTGTCTAAGCCCGTAACAATATTTGGTATGTACTTGACCCGGTTGTGCATGGTCCTTTTGGGTTGCCTTCTCCAAAGCAACTTGACAAGGTAATTTAAGGAGAAAGAGAGAGTATTATGATTTATTAATATATTATAAGAATAATATATTAAAGGAGAAATCATATTTATTTAATTAGTATTGGTCATAAATTAATTAAGAATTAATTTAGTGGTCAAAAGAGATTAATTGAATAAAGGGGTATAAACTGTCAAATGTGTGATAGTTGAGTTTTAGGTTAAGGAAACCTAATGGGCTTAAGGGGGAACGAAATTATGATGGGTAACCATCATATTTTCGTCCAAGGGCCTTATTCCAGAAGGTTCCATGGGCTGCTTTGTGGTTAAGCTGTCCATTAGGGTTTAGAGTGAAACCCTAGTAATCTGTAACTATAAATATGACCCCTAGGGCATGAATTCGGCTACCACTTGATTCCAAGAGTACCCTAGGCCGAATTCTAGCCTCCCTCTCCCTCTCTCATATTGCCTTCTTGCTTGTGGGGTTTGTGAACCATCAGAGGAGTTGCATTTGTGACTCTAGGCTCAAAAGAAGAAGATATACAAGATCTAAGCCAACAATTGAAAAGGTAAACATCTAGATCTGATTCTATATGTTAGTTATGTTGTTTATATGCTAGATTAGGGTTTGTAAGTCTTGGAATCAAAGCATGTTCAATAGTGAAACCTAGATCCAAGCATTAGGGTTTGTATGAGCACATAGGAATGTTTCTTATGCATAAAACCCATCAAGATTGTGAGCTACATTTGGTGAGGGTTCACACTCCCAGTGGGGGAGAGTTAGTGATCCAGGACGAGAAGCCACAGCGTGAACCAGTTATGTGTTCAGCAGCGAGAGTGAGGCGCTACTTTCAACAGGGTTGTGCCGGCTATATTGCCTATGTTTTAGATGCCCGGGGGAAGGGCAAGATGACAGTTGATGATGTTCCGGTGGTGCAAGACTACCCGGATGTATTTCCGGAGGATTTGCCGAGGATACCTCCTGAGAGGCAGGTTGAGTTCGGGATTGATCTAATCCTTGGTGCGGCTCCGATAGCCAAGGCACCGTATCGGTTGGCTCCCCCAGAGATGCAGAAGTTGTCTACGCAGCTGCAAGAGCTGCTAGAAAAGGGATTTATCAGGCCGAGCAATTCGCCCTGGGTGCACCAATTTTATTCGTGAAGAAAAAGGATGGGTCGCACCGTATGTGTATAGATTATCGGGAGCTAAATAAGGTAACGGTGAAGAACCGTTACCCACTTCCGAGGATAGATGACTTGTTTGATCAACTTCAAGGAGCGTCTTGGTTCTCCAAGATCGATTTACGCTCCGGATATCACCAGATGTGGGTCAGAGGCAAGGATGTGCAGAAGACTGCCTTCAGGACCAGGTATGGTCATTATGAGTTTGTGGTGATACCGTTTGGGCTCACCAACGCTCTGGCCGCGTTCATGGACCTCATGAACCGCGTCTTCAGGCCGATGCTGGATCGGTCTACGATAGTATTCATAGACGATATCTTGGTGTATTCCAAGACTCAGGAGCAGCATGAGGAGCACCTGAGAGAGGTGTTAGAGGTTTTGAGGAGGGAGAGACTTTTCACGAAGTTCTTTAAGTGCGAGTTCTGGTTGGGCGAGGTACAGTTCCTTGGTCACCTCGTCAACCAGAAGGGTATTTTGGTAGATCCGGCCAAGATTGAGGCTGTGATGCAGTGGGAGGTCCCGAAGTCTCCATCCGAGATTCGGAGTTTCCTAGGATTGGCAGGGTATTACAGGAGATTCATCCAGGATTTCTCCAAGATAGCAGTACCGCTCACCCGACTGACCAAGAAGTCGGTTGCCTTTCGTTGGAGGCCTGAGCAGCAGGTAGTGTTTGAGACCCTCAGGCAGAGATTGTGCGAGGCACCGATTCTTACCCTGCCAGAGGGAGTAAAGGATTTTGTAGTCTACTGTGATGCCTCGATCACAGGTATGGGAGCAGTGCTGATGCAGCGAGGCAATGTGATAGCTTACCCCTCGAGACAGTTGAAGCCTCACGAGGCTAATTATCCTACGCATGATTTATAGTTGGGGGCAGTGGTTTTGCCCTCAAGATTTGGAGGCATTACCTTTATGGGGTCCGTTGTACCATTTACACGGATCACAAGAGCTTGAGGTACCTCATGGACCATCGAATCTGAACATGAGGCAGAGGCGATGGTTAGATGTGTTGAAGGATTATGATTGTGAGATCCTTTATCACCCAGGGAAGGCCAACGTCATGGCCGAAGCCCTGAGCCGCAAGGCAGTAGCGGCCCCGATCAGAGACATTTGTTTGAGGATGACGGTGATTACTCCATTATTGGAGCAAATCAAGGAGGCACAGGTAGAGGGCCTCAAGGAGGAGAGAGAGAAGTGTGAGAGAATCGTGGGCCGAGTAGCTTCTTTTGATTATGATAGTAGAGGATTGTTGACCCTTCATCGGAGATTTTGGGTACCGTATTGGGGCAGATTACGGCAAGTGTTGATGGATGAGGCTCATAAGTCTCGATTTTCCATTCATCCAGGGGCGACGAAGATGTATAGAGATCTTCGACCCTATTATTGGTGGCCCTGCATGAAGCGGGATGTCGCCTTGTATGTGGAGAGGTGCCTGACCTACAGGAAGGTTAAGGCAGAGCACCAAAGACCTCTTTCGCGTCATCTTCGGCATGCCAACTGTTCACCCATCAAGTCAGGCGCTATTTTTGAGATAATCCAAGAATCTCAGTCGGGTTTTCTCTCTCTTCCTTGTACGTATAAAAGGAATAGGAACGATACTCTCTCAACTTTTATCACTTACCAATCTCTCTCAAAGAACACCGGCGATTTTCTGCAACTGTTCATCATCTTCTCCAAGCTACAACAATGGCAGACTCGTCATCAGTTAACGATACTTCAGTTCGTCAACCACTTCTCACAATCAAACCCCAACAGAACCTGATCATCGATCTCACCCCGTTTATCTACGAGCCATACATGTTGTATGTGGTTGAGTGTCTCAAATACTCACCGCTCGTCGACACACTGACTAAAGTCGAAGTTGTTCCAATGTCTTGTCTGTCTCTTGTCTACTCTACTACCTTCTACGACAAGATTAATGAACGAATTCACTTCAAACTCCACAATCAGAAGACCCCCATCTCTAAGCATCGATTATGTGCCCTAATTGGTCTTTCTCAAGATCAATCTCTGGTAAACCCTGACTCCATCACCACTGGTCAATTGTTTTCTATGTTCTATCAGATGGGGTATACCGAAACCCTAACCACCATTACAAATTTCAAGAAGTCCTTCCTTCCTCCTCAATGGAATGGCCTTTTCACGTTGCTGCTCAAGGGCCTTTCTGAGCAAAGCGCTGGCTCAGATGGTGCAAGCAAGTCTTTCATGACGGTGCTATATGGACTGTACCATGGGATTGACCTAGATTATGGGTCTATTATCTGGCAGCACTTGGTTCAAAGCTAGGTCTCTTCATCCAGGTATTTTGATATCTCATGTGGGCGCTTTTGGTCAATCATCACCAACTGGGCAACGGACCGCCTTTGTGTTCCAATAATCGCGGATTCTCTGCTCTCATCCATTGCTACCTTTCATACGACAAAAATCATTGTCACTGATCCAACCAAGTTCTCTTTTATTGGATCCATTCCTGAAGCAATGCTCGATCGTATCTCTGCCTCGAGTAACGTTCTTCAACAGTACATGAAGCGTCCATCGGCTGGTCCAAGAGAGCTTACGACAGCCATGATTTGCTCTATTTAAGAGGCTGACAAGCCAGCCAAAAGGGGTAAGAAGCCTGATACACAGAAGGAAGTCCCTATCATTAAACCAACTAAGGGGCAAACCCCCAAGAAGCGAAAGTATGATAAGGCTGCAACTTCTCAGGCTCAACCGAAGAAGCAGAAGAAGCCTGCTAGGAGGCTTATTCTTCAATCCACAAGTGATTCAGATTCAGAATATGTCCCTCCTAAGCATAATAATGCTCCTCCTTCAGAATCTGAGAGCGAAAGCTCTGATGAAGAGGCTTCGGGCCGAGGTGATACTCCGCCTCACTCCCCTACCCCAGAAATTCCAGTTCGCTCTAATCCTACTTCACCTCCACCTATAACAATCCCAGTATCCATCCCTCCTTTATCTCTCGTTACCACCACTCAACCATTTACTATAATTCCTATCCTCACTCCCATTTTCACAGATACCACTACTACCACAAAACCTCACT
Organism: Lactuca sativa; assembly: GCF_002870075.4. Classification (NCBI taxonomy): domain Eukaryota; kingdom Viridiplantae; phylum Streptophyta; class Magnoliopsida; order Asterales; family Asteraceae; genus Lactuca; species Lactuca sativa. The sequence continues at coordinate 371,693,388 of NC_056626.2, forward strand.
TTACTATTCCCAATCCACCAGTAACCGAACCACCTGTCACAACCGAACCTCCACCTACTTCAAAACCCTTATCTCCCACACAATCCACTGAAACAACCCCTATTCTAGGCGGTGAGGACTTGGAATTTGATTCCACGTATTTCAGTCCTTACTGAGTGCAGAGTGATGATGATGACGATGAGCCTGTTACAAAGCGTCATCTCAAGGCGGTAAATGAAAAGGTTGATCAACTGCTTTCATCCTCTTCCTTCGGTGCTTATTCTGAAGTTTTATTGAAGGACTTGTTCTCCGCTGTAGTTACAGAACACAGTGCCACTTTATCTGCTGCAGCCAAAGCAATCGAAGCCTCTACTTCCCAATGCCAACAAGCCTCTCTTGTTGTTGATCTTCTACTAAGGAGTGCAAGGAAGCGACCGCAAAAGTCGATAAACTAGTCTCTGAAGCTCATTTGTTTTTAGATTCCTTGCAGGCTGCTGCTGCTAAGAACGCTCAAATTGTCAACGATTTAGTAGAGAACCTTCAAAGGTCTCTTCAATCTGAATGCTCAAACCTTGATGTTGCACGCCAAGCCATTGAAGCAGCCAACGAAACTCTACATGCTAACGTCAATGACCGCTTAACTCAACTGGAGGCGGAGTTAGTTGTAGAGAATCATATTATGGATGAGTTGGACAGACGTACGGCACAGCTTAAATTACAAACCCACAAGTTGCGTACTGCTAATGCTGAGATTAATGACCTAAAGTCAGAAAGGGAGGTCATTAGGAGTTCTGCTACTGATGTTCACTCCATCCTCCTTTATCTCATTGAGGCTCACGATCCGCTCATCACTATAACCATCAGGCGTCATCTGGCAGACAAGCTCAGATCGGCATTGGACAACCTTAGTCGTATCTAGGGTGTTCCGGTGACCAGGGTCCAACCGAAACAAGGGGGAGAGAAGGTGACAACTCAACCTCCTTCTGGATCAAAACCATCTACTGAACCGAAGGGTAATGAAGCTTCGGTCAGGAACAAGGAGAAAAAGAAGAAGAAAATTGGTGAGGACGACATAGACAATGAAGATGATGTCTATGCCGAGAATCCCAAGAAACCCTTCTAGAAGGTTAATACCTCTGAAAAAGAAATGTAATAAAATATCAAGAAACAACGAGCTGAGCTAGAGCAGAAGCGAAAGGAGGCGGAGCTGCTAGAGAAGAAAAAGTCCATGTTTCCTGTCTGGACCATAGACTCACTTCAAAGATGTGCAATCGATGAGCCAAGCATTCTCTGGCTTGAGCCAGTAATGTCCTTTAGACTTGACAACACCAAGGATGCACAGTTCGATATGCCAATCACTCGAAAGGCATTTATCTTCCACTGCTTCAATTCAACTGCTGCTATTCCGTCCCCAGACCCGAACCTTAATCCCCATGACTGGATACTCCTCAACAATATTCTTCTGTCAAATCCTCAGGAGTATCAGCTAATAATTGATCATGTCAAGCGTATGCTTGTTTGCTACATACATGAGGTAGCGAAGATGGACCAGGAGATTGCCCCTGCCATACACAAGCGAACAACGATCAAGACTATGGGCAGATCTAGCAATGTCAACACTATGATCAAGGGGAAAATAGATTCAAAGTACCACACCGTTATGTTCATCAGAGGCGAAGGTCAAAAATGCTTGTTCGCTCTTGTTGACAAACACCTCTTCTCAACGTCTTGCCTAGAGCACATCTTGGAGATTATTCAGAGTTGCGATCAGAACAGTGCTCCTGATAAGAAATTATTCATTGACATGCTGAGGTGGTACATACAATTTAGACAGACACTTCTCGCTATAATTCCTCGTTTGTTTAAAGTAATAAAGACGGTGAAGCCTACTCATAGGAAATGATCTCTCGCCTCATTTGACGCAAAGAGGGATATTATTGGGTCTATTAGATTGCGTCATGGGCTCGGTCCTTAGCCCAGTTTTGATTGCCGGTATTGGGCCTGTCCAACCATGCATATTTTTGTACTAGGGTTTAGTATATAAGCTGCATGCATGCAGACTTAGAAGTTATCACTTTTATTGTTTATTTTCTCTGAGTTTTGTAAACCCTAGCTCGCATATACAGCGGAAGTTCTTCATCGAGCTCTCTGAGGCGTGACTTTGTTTTGAATCATAAGCATACATTTGATTCTATTATGTGTTCATTCTCTTACTGTTTTTGACTTGTTTGATTTCAATAATCATACCTGTGAAAGATCTAATCGTTCTAGAGTTCCATTCTCATCAGTTGTCTTGGGTAGCTTGGTTATGAAATCCATAGTGATCCGTTCCCACTTCCATTCAGGTATTTCCGGTTGCTGTAGTAGACCTGATGGTTTCTGGTATTCGGCCTTGACCTTGGCACAAGTAAGTCATTTATTCACGAAGGTAGCAATCTCTGCTTTCATGTTAGGCCACCAGTATAACTTTTTAAGATCCAGATACATCTTATCTGAACCTGGGTGAACGGAGTATCGAGTGTTGTGGGCTTCCTTCATGACCAACTCTCTGAAGCCACCGTGTCGCGGCATCCAGATTCGGTCCATGAGATATAAGGCTCTGTCACACCTGACTTCCAAGCTCTTATCCATTCCTCGTAGGGATTCTCCTGCCACATTTTCAGGTTTCAAGGCTTCGAGCGGAGCCTCCTTAATCTGTGCGGATAGATGAGAATGGATAGTCATTGTTAATGACTTGACTCTTCGACCAAAATATTCTTTTCGAATTAGGGCGTCTGCTACTTCATTGTTAATGGCTTGACCCACCGTCGTTGCCTCATATTGAGCTCCTTATGGTTGAATATGTGTTGCAGGCTTTTGTGGTCGGTATATATCGTGCTCTTCGTGCCGTACAGGTAGTGTCTCTAGATCTTTAGGGTGAACACAACCGCTCCTAGTTCAAGGTCGTGTGTGGTGTAGTTGACCTCGTGTGTCTTCAGCTGTCTTGAGACATAGGTGATGACCTTACCTCGTTGCATCAGAACATAACCGAGCCCTTGATTCGATGCATCGTAGTATACTACGAAATCTTATGTTCCTTCAGGGTTTGGAATGCCTTTTTTTATTTCTCTCCCCAATCGAAGGCCACACCTTTCTGAGTCAATGTTGTAAGGGGTTTCGCGATTCGCGAGATGTTCTGTATGAATCTGCGGTAGTAGCCAGCAAGGCCTAGAAATTGGCGAATTTTTGTGGGCGTCTTCGGTGCTGACCATTTCTCGATAGCTTTAATCTTGGATGGGTCCAAGTGGATTCCTTCTTCGCTAACCATGTGTCCTAAGAATTCGACTCTTCGGATCCAAAATTTGCACTAAAAGAACTTTGCGTATAGTTTCTCCAATCGTAGAGTTTCCAGGACTTATCGTAGATGATTGCTATGCTCCTCCTTACTTCGTGAATAGATAAGTATGTCATTGATGAAGACGATGATGAAATGATCCAAGTAAGGAAGGCACACCCTATTCATTAAAGTCCATAAATACTGCGGGCGCGTTGGTCAGTCCGAACGGCATCACTATGAACTCGAAATGTCCGTAACGAGTTCGGAAGGCTGTTTTCGGAACATCCTCCTCTAGCACTCGTAACTGGTGATACCTGGACCACAGATCGATCTTGGAGAAATAACTCGCCCTTTGAAGTTGGTCGAATAAATCGTTTATACGAGAAGGGGGTAATAATTTTTGACCATCACCTTGTTGAGTTCCCTATAATCGATGCACATACGGAACGATCTGTCTTTCTTCTTTACGAACAAGACCGGTGCTCCCCAGGGTGAGAAGCTTGGTCTTATAAAGCCCTTGTTGAGCAGCTCATTAAGTTGACCGGACAGTTCTTGCATCTCAGTAGGCGCTAGATGATATGGAGATTTGGCTACGGGGGTAGCTCCTGGAATTAAGTCGATCCTGAACTCGACCTGACATTGGGGAGGTAAACCTGGCAGCTCTTCCGGAAAGACGTCGGGAAAGTCGCGTACTACTAGGAAGTCTTTTAGGTCTTTGGTTTTCCGGCTCGTATGGATGACGTGTGCAAGGAATGCGCGATATTCCTTATGCAAGTACTTCTGGGCTTGGATACTTGAGATGATATGAAGCTCGTACTGGGTTTGTCTCCGTAGATTAACAAGGTTTCGTTATTTGGTAGATTTAGGCGGATTGCTTTGTCGAAACACAGGATATCGGCACGATGGAGACTCAACTAGTCCATGCCCACAATGACATCGAAACTCTTGATCGATACTGGTATGAGGTTGATTGGGAATTAGTGATTATCTAGCATGAGGGTACAACCTATGTAGATCTCGTTAGAACTTTCTGTCTTTCCGTTAGCCATTTCTATGATGAAGGTTTATTTTAATGGTTGCGGGGGTTGTTTAAGTAAGTGTTTAAAGTTTTGGTTTACGAAGCTTCTTTTTGCTCCACTATTGAATAGGATACAAGCGTGGGGTCTGCTACTGCTTCATTGTGGCCAATAGCAAGTAGTCTTCCTATTCCTCCCGTATTCCCAGCTTTCGGACAGTTTCTTTTGAAGTGCCTTCTTTCGCCACAACCATAGCAGGCTTGGCTCACTCCGGTGCTGGGAACTTGATTGATGGGTTTGGGCTGAGATCCGTAAAACTGGGCAGTATGGCCCCTCCGTTCGCAGTTAGTGCAATGCATTTCGCGACAGGGGTTGTGATGATGGAAGGAGAACTTGGTGCACTTGGGTATGTTTCCAGCATAAGCTTTGGCTGGCACATGGGTAGTGGCAGCATTGACAGCCATAGTTTGCTGGTTCTTGGAAGAGGATTGAGTTGACTTGCCCTTCTTTCGGTCCTACCGCTGCCTCTTGTTGTCTGATGTCTTGGTCGGTGCAGTGGCAACTGTTGTTGTCGTTGATGGGGCGGAAGGAGCTTCATGATCAATCAACCTTTGGGCCAATTCCTTGGCACTGTCAAAGGTCGTAGGGCGTGATGCTAAAACGTTCCCTTGATACGGGGGTACTAAACCCCAGATGTATCATTCAATTTTCTTGCCCTCAGTGGGGATCATGTTAGGACACATAGTTACCAGATCACAAAACCAGGCCGTATAAGCCACTACATCAGTCCCATTCATCTTGAGGTTCTAGAGTTCCTCCTCGAGTTTCTGTATTTCACCCCTAGGGCAGTACTCCCTCGTCAGAAGGTCTTTCAGTGTGTCCCAACCCATGGTGTTGGCTATTACTAAGGAGAGTGATTTGACATGGCCATTCCACCATGTCAAGGCCCTTTCGGTGAAGGTGCAAGCAGCGAACTTAATTTTGCTCTCCTCGGGGCACGAGCACATCTCAAAGATAGCTTCAGTTCTTTCGATCCATTGGGACAGTGCAATGATCCCTCAGGTTCCATTAAAGAATGTGGGTTTGCAGCTCATGAAATCCTTAGATGTACACCCCTGTGTACGGGAGTGGATTTCACCATGTCTAGAGTTGGTGCCCATTCTGGCTCCACTTGCATCGCCAGAATTCATTTGAGCCATAGTCGCAGTCAGAGTTGTGGTTACACTGTCTGAAAGATCACCGGATCGAACTGTGGAGGTGGAGGTGGAGTTTGAGTTGCAGGTCTGCCCCTGTTCGGACGAGTACGAGGCGGCATCTTTTACTGAAAAGTTACGAAAAGTGATGATAACAGTAAGAATCGACCATAAATATGATGAAAGTGTTTCATGCACTGATTCGCCATAGTCCAACTATCAAATAGAGTCATAACACAGAGTAGAGAAACATAAGAGTACCGGCTTTTCCAACAGATTAGATAACTGCCAATATTACTGGTATTACTGATGTAAATAAGTTCGGGAAAAACGACCTAACAGTAGGTCTTACATCAAACCATAAGGAAAATTTTGGCAGCTTAAAAGTCTAATTAGAGTGCTTTCAAGCTTAGGAGATGTGTACAGACAAGCGCTCCATCGAGCATAGAAAGAAAAGGCTATTCCTTAACAAAAGAGAAAGATGTGTTGACATCTTCTACTGGCGACGGGTATCCCTTGGGCGAACCCTAAGATCAGCCAGTTGGCGTACAACTTCTTGAAGATCTCGTTCATGAGCCCTCTGACGCGCTCGGAGTTCCCTGACTTCAGCTCGGGATGCAGCTAGCTGGTGCTACAGAGCCTCATTGGTCCTTCTAGTCCTATCCATGGCTTCTTCCAGTTGGCGGATACGGACAGTGTTAAGGTTAGAGTTGGCGTCAATTTCCACAACCCTTCCCAATGGCTGCATGGCCTACGTTCCTAGCAATCCTACGGACCATGATGGGCAAGAACCTATCAGCGGAACCTCCTTCGCTTATGTTGTAAAAACCCCGGTCTCCGTTGAAAGGTAAAGGCTGACCTTGCTCATCATTGAAAGGTAAAGGTTGACCTTCCTACATAAGAGTGGGACCTTGAAATGCTGGACGGGGGTTGAGGTTTGGAGCTACTGGGGGATAGGTTGTTAACTTCTGGTTCGGAGTCGGAGCTATCCGAAAAGCCTTCTGCACGGTGATCATCCAAAGGAATCGGGTGATCATCTTCTGAATCCTCATCGAGCCATCCTCCATTGCCTTGGTTCGGATAGTACAGATCGTCGGGAATGTGGAAACCAGCCATGCTATCTACACGAGAATGGGGAAAGAATAGTTAATAGGCGTACTAATCTAAGATACTTATAAGAGGATCGTTATTCGTCAGACCAATACTTACATAGTGCATACTAATTACATGCGACTGAAACAAGATAGATCTTCGAATAAGTTACCCTAACTCTAAATCCACAACCAAACAAGGAACAAGAAGTAAAGCAAAGATCACAGATTCTAAGTCTATAACGCCTTAGTCACATGTAACCGTAGAGTATCCACTTACCAACTATTGCCCTACTAGTAGCGACCTTTTTAGTTCTCACTGAATACTCCTATAGTATTCTTGTTCTAATGTTCTTGTATTAGTGTCGGTAAGTTTTTTAGACTTGTTGCAACACCACAACCATCCTTAGGCACATGCTAGTCACTCCTAGGAAGATGTATTTGATCAGGCTACATCTACCCATATTTGACCATATGTCTCTAAGCCTAATTGTGCTGTTCAACAATCTTATTACTTTTGTTCTGTTCTAGTATGATACTGACCCTGTGTATTGAGTGGATGTTTATATATATACTTAGTTAAATATTTTATTACTTAAAAGTATATTTTCTTGGTCATAGTGTTTTAATCCCGAAGTGTTTATAGTTTGTATATCTTTTATGGGTTGATATACTTGATTCACTATAAACAATGTTCTGATACCAATCTGTCACACCCCAAAACCGAGAACGGCGGAATACGTTCTGGGGTGGAGGACGTCATGTACAGTATCATAACAAAGAATAATAGTAAAGACAAGCAACAACATCCATTGCATTAGTATAATAATTGTAATACAAGCATGTTCTATATAATTTGATAGACACCAAAAGTATAATCAAAATAAAAGATGAGTCTTATATATGCTCCATCTTTTCAAAAGCTGCATCTGTACCTTTCTACTGATAACCTGAGAATACAAGTTATTTTGAAAACGAGTATCAGCATAAATCTGGTGAGTTCATAAGTATTTAGTGTCGTTGCTTGTATAAAATTGTTTTCAATCATGTAATATAATAGCTGTCATCAATGTTTGAAAATAGTAAGATCCCTAGAAAATCCTATATTTTCTAGTAAAAGTAGTCTTCTACCAAGACTCGGTTATCTGTATTTTGAACCTTTGTATCACAACTAGAAATTTTGTGTCTTGTAATCACTACACTCAAGTAAAATGTAGAATCAAAAACTTAAGAGCATGTATGATGCTTACTCTATGACAACAAAACTTCAATCCAATACACCATACAAGTACTACAAATAGTCAACAAGCAATTGGAAACCCTAGAAGTTCTTGTTAGGTCCATTTGGGGCTAGGACTTCCTTATTGGACTCATTGGACCAATAAGCTTCCGATTTGACTATCATGGGATTAGAACCTTTAAATGGCCTCTAACTGGATCCACATTCATTTATTTCAACATTTTGGGCCATATTGGGCCTAGAATGAAATAAATTAAATATTATGAACCATAATTAACCTAAATTAGCCCAACAAAGTATAAAAATCATATTTATATTTTTTTTTGGCCAAAAATCATCCAACCTAACTATAATATGGGCTTAGGGGCATTAAAGCCCAATAATCTCCTTTTCCTTCCAAAATCTCGACCCAAATCCCAAATCCAAGAAGTGAAGAGTTGACTTAAGCCTTGCCACCTTACTTATACCTCACATACCTCCATGCATGGACCAACATGCATCTAGGATTGTCAACTCAACTCTCTCTCCCTTCTCTTTTCTTGATCTCGGCCGAAAGCACCCACACACACACACTTCCATCACTTTTTACTTATCAAACACTCTCAAGAACACCCTCACCTCTCTTCACTAAACTTTCGAGATTAAGGGCATTTCAAGGAGATTTTTTCACAAGAATCACCATCCAAGGTAAGTTTATACTTAAATCTATGATCTAGGTTCCTTGATCTATAAAACACCTCTTCTTAACTCATAAGAAATCATGATCTTGCATCCTAGAATCACCTCAAAGTCGAGATCTTCATCAAAGTGTGCTAGGGCCGAAAATCACCTCATTTTCTTCCATCTTTTCTCCAAAACCGAAACCACACCCAAAGGTGAGCTTCATACCCCCTATTTTTCGGTTTTTATAAGTTTTGTGGGGGGGGGGAATACAAGCAAATGTGTAGATCTAAGAGTATATGTAAGCTTTGTATGATTTCTATGTTTGTTTACATGTTCTTATGTGATTATGCTGTTGAAACTAGTCAAAAGTCCTTAAAATCGAGATTTGCATTAGGATGTATGAAACAAGTGTTAAACATATTATTACACACAAATCAATTATAGAAAAATAACCAAGTTGGTTAATACGAACTCATTGGGCTAAAAATCCCATTTTTGGACTCAAAATGTTGAAAATATAAAGTTAAAGGGCCCAAAATGACAAAATACAAATTCTGATGGATGAAATGAGTCAAAAAAGTTTCAATAAGGTGTTTTTCTGGAAATATTCTCTTTGAAGGATTAAATGTGAAATTTTTAAGCATAATGGGCCAAAAATGAATTTTTCGGCACAATAAAGCCCAATATGCGAGATTTTCAAATTAGAGGGGCTGAAACTGTGATTTTCTGTAAAGCAAGGGACTACTAGTGCTCCAAGTCCATTTCAAGGGTTAAAAATGCTTTTCATATTTAAAAGGGACTAAAACTGTTTTTCAAATAACTTTGGGCTGAAAAATAACTTTTCTACAAGTTTTGATACTAAAGTGTCAAGAAAAATGGTTTGAGGACTAAAATAGAAATTTATTTTATACAAAGGGTTAAATGTGTAAATTATCCAAAAGAAAGGGGCTGCAATAATGAAACATCCTAATGTTTTTAAATAATAAATCCGTCATGATGAAATACTAGCACCTCGACTGTCGGCAAATTATAATACACCTTCAACACCAAAATCGTTATCAAACGAATTGATTCGGTCTCGAATCAATAGTGAATCCGAAATTACTAACACGACAAAACTTCAATACACACGTGGAAATTTCGGGAAGTCAATACACACGTGAGAATACACCAGACGTCGATACACCGTCTTTGGGCCCAAAAGTTTCAAATCATGGTTGTTGGGACTAGCTAGCCCAATGGCATGATCTTTAGGCCCGAAGGAAACTCGCTTGGGTCTTATATGACCTAATTTCGTGTAAAAGGACTTTTACAGGCTTTGTGTTGTTGGACCCCAAGGGCCCTCTGGTGCTGCTAGTAAAGTCGAGAATTCACCAAATACGAGTCGGGCTAAGGGCCCTTCGCATTCACGATAGCCTTGAACGACTTACGGAAAATATCGGGACTTCTCACCCTCTTTTCCTCCTCGGTTGTGGGGCTACATGAAGTCCGGGTGTTTGGATTAAGTGAATAGTGCGAGCGACGCCTAAGGGATCGTTTGTATGGTTGTAAACTAGTCATTTTCATTAATGTGTGTTTATAACAATTCAGAATCCATAATTAATCCAACGTCACCAGGACTCAACGAATACACCCGTCATAACGAAATAACAAGATATGAATCATTTGATGCAAAGTATTAGGAAAACATCAGGTTTTCCTAGGGTTTTCAATTAATGCACCTACGAGTTACATACCGAGTTTTACAAATTGTACCTTTACATTTATAGAAACAAACAAGCATACTTACGGATCTTCACACTTTTATACTAAGTTCTTTTCAGAAAATATCGGATTTTCTGGTGATTTTCAAAACAATACAAACCACTATATTGCAAACATTACTTATGAACTCACCAACATTTCATATGTTGACGTTTTTCAAAATACTTGTATTCTCAGGTAACAGGGACCAAAAATGCAAAAAATTTCTATTTTGGGCCAAAAGTGTAAAAACTACGAACATAAGGGTTTCAGCCGAGAAAAATTTCATTTGGTGGACTAAAACTGTTTTTTAAATAACTTTGGGCTGAAAAATAACTTTTCTACAAGTTTTGATACTAAAGTGTCAAGAAAAATGGTTTGAGGACTAAAATAGAAATTTATTTTATACAAAGGGTTAAATGTGTAAATTATCCAAAAGAAAGGGGCTGCAATAATGAAACATCCTAATGTTTTTAAATAATAAATCCGTCATGATGAAATACTAGCACCTCGACTATCGGCAAATTATAATACACCTTCAACACCAAAATCGTTATCAAACGAATTGATTCGGTCTCGAATCAATAGTGAATCCGAAATTACTAACACGACGAAACTTCAATACACACGCAAAAATTTCGGGAAGTCAATACACACGTGAGAATGCACCAGACGTCGATACACCGTCTTGGGGCCCAAAAGTTTCAAATCATGGTTGTTGGGCCTAGCTAGCCCAATGGCATGATCTTTAGGACTGAAGGAAACTCGCTTACATGTAGTTGGATCTTATATGACCTAATTTCGTGTAAAAGGACTTTTACAGGCTTTGTGCTGTTAGACCCCAAGGGCCCTCTGGTGTTGCTAGTAAAGTCGAGAATTCACCAAATGCGAGTCGGGCTAAGGGCCCTTCGCATTCACGATAGCCTTGAACGACTTACGTAAAAAATATCGGGACTTCGCACCCTCTTTTCCTCCTCGGTTGTGGGGCTACATGAAGTCCGGGTGTTTGGATTAAGTGAATAGTGCGAGCGACGCCTAAGGGATCGTTTGTATGGTTGTAAACTAGTCATTTTCATTAATGTGTGTTTATAACAATTCACAATACATAATTAATCCAACGTCACCGGGACTCAACGAATACACCCGTCGTAACGAAATAACAAGATATGAATCATTCGATGCAAAGTATTAGGAAAAGATCGGGTTTTCCTAGGGTTTTCAATTAATGCACCTACGAGTTACATACCGAGTTTTACAAATTGTACCTTTACATTTATAGAAACAAACAAGCATACTTACGGATCTTCACACTTTTTATACTAAGTTCTTTTCAGAAAATATCGGATTTTCTGGTGATTTTCAAAACAATACAAACCACTATATTGCAAACATTACTTATGAACTCACCAACATTTCATATGTTGACGTTTTTCAAAATACTTGTATTCTCAGGTAACAGGGACCAAAAATGCAAAAAATTTCTATTTTGGGCCAAAAGTGTAAAAACTACGAACATAAGGGTTTCAGCCGAGAAAAATTTCATTTGGTGGACTAAAACTGTTTTTTAAATAACTTTGGGCTGAAAAATAACTTTTCTACAAGTTTTGATACTAAAGTGTCAAGAAAAATGGTTTGAGGACTAAAATAGAAATTTATTTTATACAAAGGGTTAAATGTGTAAATTATCCAAAAGAAAGGGGCTGCAATAATGAAACATCCTAATGTTTTTAAATAATAAATCCGTCATGATGAAATACTAGCACCTCGACTATCGGCAAATTATAATACACCTTCAACACCAAAATCGTTATCAAACGAATTGATTCGGTCTCGAATCAATAGTGAATCCGAAATTACTAACACGACGAAACTTCAATACACACGCAGAAATTTCGGGAAGTCAATACACACGTGAGAATGCACCAGACGTCGATACACCGTCTTGGGGCCCAAAAGTTTCAAATCATGGTTGTTGGGCCTAGCTAGCCCAATGGCATGATCTTTAGGCCCGAAGGAAACTCGCTTACATGTAGTTGGATCTTATATGACCTAATTTCGTGTAAAAGGACTTTTACAGGCTTTGTGCTGTTAGACCCCAAGGGCCCTCTGGTGCTGCTAGTAAAGTCGAGAATTCACCAAATGCGAGTCGGGCTAAGGGCCCTTCGCATTCACGATAGCCTTGAACGACTTACGTAAAAAATATCGGGACTTCGCACCCTCTTTTCCTCCTCGGTTGTGGGGCTACATGAAGTCCGGGTGTTTGGATTAAGTGAATAGTGCGAGCGACGCCTAAGGGATCGTTTGTATGGTTGTAAACTAGTCATTTTCATTAATGTGTGTTTATAACAATTCACAATACATAATTAATCCAACGTCACCGGGACTCAACGAATACACCCGTCGTAACGAAATAACAAGATATGAATCATTCGATGCAAAGTATTAGGAAAAGATCGGGTTTTCCTAGGGTTTTCAATTAATGCACCTACGAGTTACATACCGAGTTTTACAAATTGTACCTTTACATTTATAGAAACAAACAAGCATACTTACGGATCTTCACACTTTTTATACTAAGTTCTTTTCAGAAAATATCGGATTTTCTGGTGATTTTCAAAACAATACAAACCACTATATTGCAAACATTACTTATGAACTCACCAACATTTCATATGTTGACGTTTTTCAAAATACTTGTATTCTCAGGTAACAGGTAAATCGAAAAGGAAAAATGGACTCAGTAACGTCTTGCTGTTGTTTTAATTAGTAGCGAACAATTTACTTTTGGGCATGTAATATTATGGATCAATGTACTGAATATAAACGCTACCAGTTGTAATATTCCAATGCTTGGTATTGTATGATGTTATGTTTCATGTATATTCATTGTGATGGTATTCAATTGAGTCACAATAGCCCTCATACGTTTCCGCCGTCTGGTTCGGGGGTGTGACACTTTGAAAATATAAAAGTTTTTCCTAGTGAAACTATCCGTATGAAAATATAGTTTTAGACTTCATTCATGTAAAGTAATTGGGAAAATAATGATTTACCCCAGCAGTGTCACTGCCAGCTAAATGAAATAAAATTGCAGGCTCCAGGTAGTATTAAATGTACTATACACCTTGGGGAGTCTGTTTCGCCTTTAATTCTTAATGTGTTAATTAAAGGTCCGAATGTGAATTCGTATGTAACCATGCTGATTGACGATCGAATAACAGATGACCCTCCAAGTCACACGTAGTATGGTGACATTTGTCACCCTAGGCCGAAACGGCTCGGACTATAGCTAGTAGTCGGGATGTGGGAGTGTCTGTCCCGTATAGATCTATACACAAAATGCCCGCTCTCCCTCCAGGAGACTCTGGTTACACGGTGACAGCACAGTGAACTGTCGTATCGCGAAATAGTATGTCACATTATGTTTTAGTATATTCTGTTGAATTAGTGCATAATGTACTTTTTGGTATAATGTATAGAATGTTCTGTTGTATAGTATATAGTATTCTCGTTGCATAGAATTTAACATGTATTGACTCATAACTATACTAACCATACTGAGTATCATAGTAACAATAGTAATGAGTGGTAATCATTAACTATACCTATTATAGTTAAATAGAGATGATTAGTTGAATGCCTTTGATACGCAAAGGTGTTGAATTGAAGTGAAGACTTTTATATCCAACACAAATATATATGATATATAACTAAGAATTCAACGAAAGTCGGACGGATAACCTAATACCCTAAGTCCACAATCAAACAAGAACAGGAAATAAGGTGAGTTATCAGTTCTAAATCCTTTGCTTGCATTCGGAACAAGGAACATAACGCCGAACCAAACAAAATAATGCTAGTATCTCGGTTAATTCAGGACTGTTCTTAGTGGTACCAAGGAGTGGATGTAGCCTGATCAACTACATTCTCTCCAAAGTATAACTAACACATGTTCTAATGAGATCGGGATAGCTAGGGAACCTGAAACTATACCCCTTTATCACCAAAAAGAGAACGCTTGCTTAGTCTGTACAATAGTTGTAGCATCCTAAAAATAATGTTAGCATATTTACATACTCGCGCAGACAGCATGGCTGGTTTTCATCACCCTGGAGACCCTTATTTCCCTAATCAGGGGAATAACGGATGGTTAGAGGAAGAGCCTGAGGAAGACCCCGAAGAAGAATCTGACGGGGAACCGGAGGCTGGAGACGAAGGCGAGCCTGCCGAACCCGAAAAGGACGAAGAGAACTTCGAAGAGGAACCCAATGACAGTGAAGGGGGTGATTCGGACGTAGAGTCCGAAGTCATCAACCCCCCTTACCCGATCAGGGTGCCTGCTTACCGTGTGGGCCCCACTGGTCCTACCCCTCCCTGGGGTATTGATCTTTGGAGATGGAGCAGACAGCAGGGACAGCGACCCCCGTTCGGCATGTTGCGCGAGTTCTTTGACCTGAGGGACGGAGGGCCGGCCGACCGAGCCCTACCGGTCATGGTGAGACGATTACAGAACATCGGCGATCCTGCTCAGGGCACTGTTGATCAGGTACGCTAGTTGTGGACTAGGGTCGAGCGTGCGGAACAGGAGACACGTGACGTCCTTCGGGAGTTTCACATGAGGTAGGTAAGGTGGGAGTCTCGACTCCAGGATGCAGAACGACTGGTGGCTCATCTTCAGGGAGCATCCACATCCTCGGCACCACCTCTGGACGCAGATCATCGCGGTTAGGGATAGACTTATCTTAGTAGGTCATTAGGAACTATGCTATGTACCCCGACTCTATGTTTAAGTGACTACCCTACTCATAGAGCCGTTATGCTGTCGAACTAGTGTCACTCATGTATGCTCTTACGAGCAAAATTTTCATATATCAAATGCGGATAATATTAGTAAACTTTTACGTGCTTTGTTATGATATTACAAATTGCTATGTGTTGAGAATCTATGATTGTATGTTAAATGGTAAGAGTGTTTAAGTTCGTACCTTGCACCTAGTCAGTAGGGTCACAACCTCCCAGAAACCCCAAACACTCAACATCTTTCCGTTTCATGACAGAAAGATGCCTCGCCGACCTACTCGCGGAAACCTTGGACCAACCCCACCCGAAGTTGACTCCACTGCATTCCAGGCGGCCGTGTCTGCTGCGGTCACCACAGCTATGGCACAACTTCGCCAAGGGAATAACGGAGGAGGCAACGGGCAAGGGGCCGGGAGTTCGAACAATGGGATGAATCAAGGACCCACCAAAACATGTACCTACAAGGACTTTACAAATGCCAAACCACGAACTTTTAATGGCACTGGAGGAGTGATCACTCTGAAGCGATGGATCGAGAAGGTGGAATCGGTATTCGAGATATGCGATTGTCCTGAGCAGATGAAAGTGAAGTTCGCGGCCTGCACTTTTGTCGATCAAGCGCTCACCTGGTGGAACGGACATGTGGAAGCCATGACACTCCCTGTAGCCAACTCCATGCCGTGGGCGGAGATGAAAGAAATGTTGATGGTTGAATACTGCCCACGAGGTGAGATTCAGAAAATGGAGCAGGAGCTGTGGAACCTCACTGTGCAGAATGCGAATATCGATGCCTACATATCGAGATTTAGTGAACTATCTCTGTTGTGCCCGGGTATGATCACCTCGGAAGGAAAGAAGATTGAGCGATTCATCTGGAGACTAACATCACCAATCCAAGGGAATGTGATAGCTGCAAACCCCGAAACATTTGACAGTGCAAAAAGATTGGCAAAGAAGTTGTATGACCATAACAACAAGAAGGGTGAGAAGCCAGCGGAGGCTGAAGGAAAGAAGGAAGGTGATGGAAAGAAAGGGAAGAACAACAAGAGGAAGGGGCGCCAGGGCCCCGAGACCTCTAAAAAGCAACAGACCGTGGCAGTTAATGCTGTCACCGCACCGGTTCTAGCCACACCACATGCTCCAGCCTCAGCTGCTTCAAATGCTCCCAGACCTTATTCCGGTAATCCTTGAGTGGAAATGGGAGGGGATTTCTATGGATTTCGTGACCAAGCTACCGAAGACGTCGGATGGACTGGACACCATATGGGTAATAGTCGACCGACTGACGAAATCTGCTCATTTCCTGCCCATAAAGGAATCCTACAAGATGGAAAGATTGACACGTTTATACATTCGAGAAATCGTGAGACTCCACGGAGTACCAGTGTCTATTATCTCGGATAGGGACAGTAGATTCACTTCACGTTTTTGGCAATCTCTCTAGAAGGCACTGGGAACTCATCTCGACATGAGCACCGCTTATCATCCACAAACGGATAGTCAAAGTGAACGAACCATTCAAACGCTCGAAGACATGCTCCGCGCATGTGTGAGAGACTTTGGGAAGTCTTGGGATACCCACTTACCCTTAGTCGAATTCTCATATAACAACAGTTACCGTTCGAGCATCAAGGTCGCTCCTTTCGAAGCACTATACGGGCGTAAGTGTAGATCACCGTTATGCTGGGCTGAGGTGGGTGATACCCAACTAGAAAAACACATACATCGGACAAGGCACTAATGGGACCGGAGATCATTCGTGAAACCACGGAAAAGATCGTTCAAATCAGAGCTCGATTACAAGCATCGCGCGACCGACAAAAGAGCTACGCCGATAAACGGCGAAAGCCCTTAGAATTTCAGGTCGGGGATCGAGTACTGTTGAAAGTCTCACCCTGGAAAGGAGTTATTCGTTTCAGAAAACGGGGAAAACTGAACCCACGATACATTGGACCTTTCGAGATCGTCGCCCGAATAGGTCCAGTGGCGTATAAACTACAGCTACCCGCAGAACTAAACAGTGTACACCCCGTGTTCCATGTCTCCAATCTAAAGAAGTGTCTATCAGATGAAACACTCGTCATTCCCCTTGACGAGATTGAAATCAACGAGAATCTCTTGTTCATTGAAGAACCGGTTGAAATCATGGACAGGGAGGTGAAGCGTACTAAGCAAAGTCGCATCCCGGTCGTGAAAGTACGGTGGAACGCGAAGCGTGGGCCAGAATTCACATGGAAACACGAAGATCAGATGAAGCAAAAGTACCCACACCTATTTTAGCATTCTCAAATCTAGCTTTCAAACAGAATTTCGGGACAAAATTCCCTCTAACGGGGGGATGATGTCACAACTAGAAATTTTGTGTCTTGTAATCACTACACTCAAGTAAAATGTAGAACCAAAAACTTAAGAGCATGTATGATGCTTACTCTATGAAAACAAAACATCAATCCAATACACCACACAAGTACTACAAATAGTCAACAAGCAATTGGAAACCCTAGAAGTTCTTGTTAGGTCCATTTGGGGCTAGGACTTCCTTATTGGACTCATTGGACCAATAACTTCCGATTTGACTATCATGGGATTAGAACCTTTAAATAGGCTCTAATTGGATCCACATTCATTTATTTCAACATTTTAAGCCATATTGGGCCTAGAATGAAATAAATTAAATATTATGAACCATAATTAACCTAAACTAGCCCAACAAAGTATAAAAATCATATTTATATTTTTTTTTGGGCCAAAAATCATCCAACCTAACTATAATATGGGCTTAGGGACATTAAAGCCCAATAATATCCTTTTCCTTCCAAAATCTCGGCCCAAAGCCCAAATCCAAGAAGTGAAGAGTTGACTTAAGCCTTGCCACCTCACTTATACCTCACATACCTCCATGCATGGACCAACATGCATCTAGGATTGTCAACTCAACTCTCTCTCCCTTCTCTTCTTCTTGATCTCGGCCGAAAGCACCCACACACACACACTTCCATCACTTTTTACTTATCAAACACTCTCAAGAACACCCTCACCTCTCTTCATTAAATTTTCGAGATTAAGGGCATTTCAAGGAGATTTTTTCACAAGAATCACCATCCAAGGTAAGTTTATACTTAAATCTATGATCTAGGTTCCTTGATCTATCAAACATCTCTTCTTAACTCATAAGAAATCATAATCTTGCATCCTAGAATCACCTCAAAGTCGAGATCTTCATCAAAGTGTGCTAGAGCCGAAAATCCCCTCATTTTCTTCCATCTTTTCTCCAAAACCGAAACCACACCCAAAGGTGAGCTTCATACCCCCTATTTTTCGGTTTTTATAAGTTTTGTGGGGGGGGGGGAATACAAGAAAATGTGTAGATCTAAGAGTATATGTAAGCTTTGTATGATTTCTATGTTTGTTTACATGTTCTTATGTGATTATGCTGTTGAAACTAGTCAAAAGTCCTTAAAATCGAGATTTGCATTAGGATGTATGAAACAAGTGTTAAACATATTATTACACACAAATCAATTCTAGAAAAATAACCAGGTTGGTTAATATGAACTCATTGGGCTAAAAATCCCATTTTTGGACTCAAAATGTTGAAAATATGAAGTTAAAGGGCCCAAAATGACAAAATACAAATTCTGATGGATGAAATGAGTGAAAACAGTTTCAATAAGGTGTTTTTCTGGAAATATTCTCTTTGAAGGGTTAAATGTGAAATTTTTAAGCATAACGGGCCAAAAATGAATTTTTCGGCCCAATAAAGCCCAATATGCGAGATTTTCAAATTACAGGGGCTGAAACTGTGATTTTCTGTAAAACAGGGGACTACTAGTGCTCCAAGTCCATTTCAAGGGTTAAAAATGCTTTTCATATTTAAAAGGGACCAAAAATGCAAAAAATTTCTATTTTGGGCCAAAAGTGTAAAAACTACGAACATAAGGGTTTCAGCCGAGAAAAATTTCATTTGGTGGACTAAAACTGTTTTTTAAATAACTTTGGGCTGAAAAATAACTTTTCTACAAGTTTTGATACTAAAGTGTCAAGAAAAATGGTTTGAGGACTAAAATAGAAATTTATTTTATACAAAGGGTTAAATGTGTAAATTATCCAAAAGAAAGGGGCTGCAATAATGAAACATCCTAATGTTTTTAAATAATAAATCCGTCATGATGAAATACTAGCACCTCGACTATCGGCAAATTATAATACACCTTCAACACCAAAATCGTTATCAAACGAATTGATTCGGTCTCGAATCAATAGTGAATCCGAAATTACTAACACGACGAAACTTCAATACACACGCAGAAATTTCGGGAAGTCAATACACACGTGAGAATGCACCAGACGTCGATACACCGTCTTGGGGCCCAAAAGTTTCAAATCATGGTTGTTGGGCCTAGCTAGCCCAATGGCATGATCTTTAGGCCCGAAGGAAACTCGCTTACATGTAGTTGGATCTTATATGACCTAATTTCGTGTAAAAGGACTTTTACAGGCTTTGTGCTATTAGACCCCAAGGGCCCTCTGGTGCTGCTAGTAAAGTCGAGAATTCACCAAATGCGAGTCGGGCTAAGGGCCCTTCGCATTCACGATAGCCTTGAACGACTTACGTAAAAAATATCGGGACTTCGCACCCTCTTTTCCTCCTCGGTTGTGGGGCTACATGAAGTCCGGGTGTTTGGATTAAGTGAATAGTGCGAGCGACGCCTAAGGGATCGTTTGTATGGTTGTAAACTAGTCATTTTCATTAATGTGTGTTTATAACAATTCACAATACATAATTAATCCAACGTCACCGGGACTCAACGAATACACCCGTCGTAACGAAATAACAAGATATGAATCATTCGATGCAAAGTATTAGGAAAAGATCGGGTTTTCCTAGGGTTTTCAATTAATGCACCTACGAGTTACATACCGAGTTTTACAAATTGTACCTTTACATTTATAGAAACAAACAAGCATACTTACGGATCTTCACACTTTTTATACTAAGTTCTTTTCAGAAAATATCGGATTTTCTGGTGATTTTCAAAACAATACAAACCACTATATTGCAAACATTACTTATGAACTCACCAACATTTCATATGTTGACGTTTTTCAAAATACTTGTATTCTCAGGTAACAGGTAAATCGAAAAGGAAAAATGTACTCAGTAACGTCTTGCTGTTGTTTTAATTAGTAGCGAACAATTTACTTTTGGGCATGTAATATTATGGATCAATGTACTGAATATAAACGCTACCAGTTGTAATATTCCAATGCTTGGTATTGTATGATGTTATGTTTCATGTATATTCATTGTGATGGTATTCAATTGAGTCACAATAGCCCTCATACGTTTCCGCCGTCTGGTTCGGGGGTGTGACACTTTGAAAATATAAAAGTTTTTCCTAGTGAAACTATCCGTATGAAAATATAGTTTTAGACTTCATTCATGTAAAGTAATTGGGAAAATAATGATTTACCCCAGCAGTGTCACTGCCAGCTAAATGAAATAAAATTGCAGGCTCCAGGTAGTATTAAATGTACTATACACCTTGGGGAGTCTGTTTCGCCTTTAATTCTTAATGTGTTAATTAAAGGTCCGAATGTGAATTCGTATGTAACCATGCTGATTGACGATCGAATAACAGATGACCCTCCAAGTCACACGTAGTATGGTGACATTTGTCACCCTAGGCCGAAACGGCTCGGACTATAGCTAGTAGTCGGGATGTAGGAGTGTCTGTCCCGTATAGATCTATACACAAAATGCCCGCTCTCCCTCCAGGAGACTCTGGTTACACGGTGACAGCACAGTGAACTGTCGTATCGCGAAATAGTATGTCACATTATGTTTTAGTATATTCTGTTGAATTAGTGCATAATGTACTTTTTGGTATAATGTATAGAATGTTCTGTTGTATAGTATATAGTATTCTCGTTGCATAGAATTTAACATGTATTGACTCATAACTATACTAACCATACTGAGTATCATAGTAACAATAGTAATGAGTGGTAATCATTAACTATACCTATTATAGTTAAATAGAGATGATTAGTTGAATGCCTTTGATACGCAAAGGTGTTGAATTGAAGTGAAGACTTTTATATCCAACACAAATATATATGATATATAACTAAGAATTCAACGAAAGTCGGACGGATAACCTAATACCCTAAGTCCACAATCAAACAAGAACAGGAAATAAGGTGAGTTATCAGTTCTAAATCCTTCAATCCTTACTTATATAAATATATTGGTGTAGATATGATTTGGAAATAAAATAATTTTGAAAGCATTGGAAGTATTATTAGAACAACTAACATGAAAATCAGTTTGATAAACATTTAACACAATTGCGTTGACAAGGTAGTTTGAAAGTATAGGAAATCCTTTTGGTAACAAGTTATAAATCGCATATGATTAGTGCTATAACTTGTTGGATTCAACTTGTTTCCCCCCCCCCCCCCCCCCCTAATAAAAGCATATAAAATCATTTAGAAAGGTTAATTTAGGGGTATGAACTCACCTATAGTGAGTGATGCGATGGTAGGATCAGTTTAGGAGGTTGAGTGCCAATTGTGGACTTGAGCACAAACGGATCCTAGTAACCATATAATGACATATATGTGTGCAATTAGTGTTTGGAATAACCATTTATTGTATTGGGACTGCTTTAGAGACTAGTAAACACTTATTATGAAATGTTACAATCATATAAGATTGTACATGAGTGGTATATGGCCACACAAGGGAGTGTATGGTCAAAATGCACATCAAATGTGTGTATGTGGCTGCACACATGAGTGTGCGGCCATACAATGGGTGTGTGCGGCCGTACACAGGAGTGTGTGGCCGTACACTCCTAATTTGTGCCCAAAATGTTGATTTTCGAGGTGTTCTTAAGTCTTATGAGTAAAAGAAAGCCAAACTCTTCACTTTGGAGAGTTTTTAAGGTGTGTGAGGCCGCACTCCTTCAAAGGATGAAGAACACATGAAGAACACTAAGAACACTAAGAGTTTTAAGCTTAGATTCAGATGTTTTACCAGTAATAAGCTGATTGATGGGGTGATTCATGTTCTTGAGGCCCTTAGAGTGTTCTTTGAACGAGATTTTTAGAAAGAGAAAGTACAGAAAAGTAGAGTGCATCCAAAGAAGGGAAGAATGAATGAAGGGGGTCCTTCCCTATATATAGAGGTGAGTGTGTGGCTGAAAACGGTTGTGCAGCCGCACACACCTGTTTGTGGCCGTACACTCAAGTATGCAACCGCACACTCCATGTTTTGGAGTGCTTGGCCGATTTCGCTTGATATGATTGTGTTATCCTGTTTCTAGGTTCCTACCTCATTTGTATTACGTAGTAGACCCCAAACAGTGTTGAAAGCTAAAAAAATGAGTCTAACTTGGATTCAGTTGGTCTCTTGTACAAGAAAGAAATTTCGGGTTGTCACACAGGAGAGAGAAAGGACATTTCACTGTTACGCGTCTTTCCATAAAAAGTGCCTTTCTGAAATCGTCAAAACGATTGGATAACTGCTGACTCAGCCTTAACTTTATCCCAAACGTCACCCACATATTTTGCATGAACCGTCATCACCTTTATCTTTATCGATCAATGGAATACTTTTAGAAACGAAGCTGTAACAATAAGGTCATCGTTAATAGAACCAGATTTTGGAAAATCATAGATTTTCGTGCATAAGTGTGAAAGATACAGAAATAAAGCAAATTGTTTATGGGAATTTATGATGTCTTGTTAAGACATAAAGCGACTGATTCTAGGCAGGAATCGCTTCCTTCAAATTCAAGAGAGACTTCAAAGTGCTTGTGTGGCTTCCCATTAAATAACGATCAAGTACTTGTTAAGAAGTATTGAAAGGCATCTTTTTAATTAAAGCTATAAAAGTTGGCTTTCGCTTCAATTCATGATTTTGATACTTGATATAAGACGGAAACTGAACGAAGTACTTGTGAGACCAATGTGGTTTGTTAAACAAGTAAGTAGGTAACATATTCAGTGACTTGTTGACATATGAGAAATCTCAATAAAAAACCTTAACTGGATCCTTGGGGAAGAAAAATCTTGGTAATAGACATTTTCAGAAGGATCACTCAAAATAAAAGGAGATTTCGTTCAAGAATGTTATCATAGTGATGGTGTACCGTCAATTCATTAATGGTGTTGAATTGTGGGTTTCACTTAGTATGTAGTGACACGAAACTATGATCATTAACACAGATGTTTGTATAACCATAAACCTCAGTGGTAAATGCTGAGAGTCTCAAGGGTTACATAAGTGAGATGAAGTGTAATGAAGAATAATGATATAAGTGGTATAAGAAGAGAAAGTACCTTTGCTATAAACGAAGGACCAAGCAGAAACTCCAAGCTCAATATGAGAAGAGTAAGGTAGCTCATGATTAGAGTGAATGTAACAACCTGGGTTGGGAAAACATGATTTGTATATATCATGTTATTAAGGCTTCACTCAAAATCTGTAGAGGCTTTAGTCAACATGCAGCAGATAAAAAGAGGTTATACCTGCTTGAGCTTCACCATCGAGAGTAACATTTATACAAATGAAAGCATTAGATAAAAAGAAATTAAAATAAAAGATATTTTTGTATTTTGTGAAAATTTTTAATAAAATGAAAAAGAAAAATATTTTTGGATTTTATGAAAAAAAAATGAAAAGAAACATAAAAATGAGTATTTAAAAGAGTGTGCAAAAGAATACAATTAACACTCCTTGCTATGAAAAAGAAGCGAGCGAGTTTAGAAGGACCGAACCCGAAATAGACCGAGCGTTCGGTTCATTTCGGTTCTTCATTGAACCGAACCCGAAATAGACTGAACGTTCGGTTCATTTCGGTTCGCTCTATTTCGCTTCTTACCTTTATTGAAGCGAAGGCGATTTTGGTACTGAGTATGCTTCCATCATTCCAAGGCCTTGTAAGATTTTGTTGAAACTTGCTTCAAGTAAAGCCTTAGTGAATATATCTGCCAGTTGATCAGTTGTCCTCACGAAGTGAATCTCCACGTTACCATCTTCCACGTGATCTTTGATGAAGTGATACCTCAGTGCTATGTGTTTTGTCTTCGAGTGTTGCACTGGGTTATGACAAATCCTAATTGCACTTTCAGAGTCACAATATAGTGGGATTTTCTTCATGTTCAGCCCATAATCTCTGAGTTAACTCTGTATCCATACAACCTGAGATGTGCATGAGGCGGCAGCAATGTATTCAGCTTTTGCCGTGGAGAGAGAAACACAAGTTTGTTTCTTTGATTGCCAGCTGACCAATTTACCATCGAGAAATTGGCATCCTCCAGTGGTGCTTTCACGATCCAATCCACAACCACCTAATTCAGCATCTGAGAATGCTTGGACAAAGAAACCTGAGTTGGCTGGTTACCATAGACCGAGAGAGGAGGTTCGCTAAAGATAGCGAAAGATGTTTTTCACGGCTTGCATATGAGGTTCGCATGGATTAGCCTGGAATCGGGGACAATAGCAAACTGAGAACATGATATCGGGTCTACTAGCTGTAAGATACATTAGTGACCCAATCATTTGACGATAAAGCGTCATGTCAGCGGCTGGCTTCTCCAAAAAAGGTGTAACTTTGTCCCAAAAGCCATTGGAACTTTCACTTTGGAGTCTCCCATCATGCCAAACTTAGCAAGCAATGTCTTTTTATATGCCTCCTGATTGATAAAAATGCCTTCGGGTTCCTGATAATATTTAAGCCAAGTAAAAAGTTAATCGGACCCATTGAGCTCATCTCAAATTTAGTTTCCATCAACTTCCTAAATTTAGTTGTTAAGCTGGGATTTGTGAAACCGAAGATGATGTCATCAACATAAATTTGGACTATCATAAGGTGGTTACCCTCTCTCTTATGAAAGAAGGTTGGGTCAACCGAACCTTGTTTAAATTTAGACATTTTTAAGAATCGAGTGAGAGTTTCATACCATGCTCTGGGAGCCTACTTTAGGCCATATACTGCTTTGTCAAGGATGTAACAATGATCTGGGTCCTTCACGTTCACGAAGCCTGGCGGTTGCTCAACGTACACAGTTTCCTCAAGTTCTCCGTTGAGAAAGGCACACTTTACATCCATCAGATATACTTCAAAGTTTTTGTGTGCATCATAAGCAAGAAAGATTCAAACCGACTCTAATCTTGCAACTGGAGTGAAGGTCTCTTCATAGTCAATACCTTCCTGTTGGCAGTAGCCTTTTACAACCAACTGAGGTTTGTTACGAATCACATTCCCCTCCTTATCCATCTTATTTCTGAATACCCACTTGAGACCGACAACCGAAGCATCCTTTGGAGTTGGAATTAGACGCCATACTTTGTTTCTTTCAAACTCGTTCAACTCGTCTTGCATATCTTGAACCCAATCGGAATGATCAAGAGCCGAATTCACACTCTTTGGTTCAACTTTGGAGACAAAAGAGTTGAACATGCAAAATTTTACTTGAGAGAATAGTGCAGCTTGTTTCGCTTTGATCTGTGATCGTGTTAATACCTTTTCTGAAGATTCCCCAATGATTTGACTTTGAGGATGACCTCTGGTCCATTTAATGAGAGGTGGGTAATTTGGATCACAAGAGGGATCTAGTTTTGAATTGATTTCTTCTTCCAATTCTGATAGTGTATCATCATCATTGACCTGTGTATTCTCCCTCTCGAATGATGACACGAGTTCAATATCTGGATCAGAATGTTCCCTTTCGTTTGGACTTTCGGTTGTGCTAGATGATTGTGACATTGAATTCTCCCCTGCAATGAAGGACCTTGATCCTTTGGTAGAGACGGGCCCTCCCCTTGGACAGAAGGACGGTCACCAGAAGGTTCGCTTAAGCCAGGCCTTTCGGTTGCCTTTGGTTGATTAGCAGCCATCTTCTGTGCAGCATTTTCAATGATTTGCTTTAGACTGTCAATTTTGTTATCTTCCGCCTTTGATTCAAAATCGATAGCCTTTTCAGGTTCATCAAAAAGAAGCATATATTGCTCAAAAAGGTTTGAGATAGGAGCTGTAACTTGACTGGTCTTTAGAAAGATTTCCTGCATTGCACCTTCAGTTGTCTTCATCTTCTTGACATAGCTATCGTCAAAAGTGACATAGTATGTCTCTTCAATCTTCTTAGAGCACTTGTTCAGAACTCTATATGCCTTCGAGTGTAAGGAGTAGCCCAAAAATATTCCTTCATCAGCCTTAGCATCAAACTTTTTTCGATTCTCTTTTGAGTTGAAGATGAAACATCTTGAACCGAACACATGAAAAAATTTCACATTCAACTTGCGATTGTTCAAGATCTCGTACGGAGTAATAGAGAATCACTTGTTTAGATATGATCTATTCTGAGTGTAACAAGCAACAAAAACAACATCAGCCCAGAAATACAGAGGCAAGGAAGCGAAGCTTAGCATAGTTCGAGCTGCTTCGCACAGAGATCAGTTTCGCCTTTTGACGATTCCATTCTGTTGTGGAGTATATGGAGCTGAGAAATTATGAGTCGTTCCCTTCTCAGCTAGAAAATCTTTGAAATCCTTTTTCTTGAATTCCAAGCCATTGTCACTTCTTACGTTACGAACCACTTTCCTCAGTTGAGCCTCTACTTGCTTAATGAAGAGCTTGAGCTTAGGAGTAGCCTCTGATTTTTGCTTCAAGAAAAACACCCATGTGAAGCGAGAGAAGTCGTCGACGATGACCAGAATGTACTTGTTCCCACCAATGCTTTCAATAGAGGAGGGACCACATAGATCGAGATGTAACAGCTCCAGTGGTTCTATCACCTTTGTGTTGATAATAGAAGGATGACTTTGTCGACTTTTCTTTCCCATTTCACAAGCTGCAGATTGATGTTCTTTGTCGAATTTGAGAACTGGAATACCTAGAACATGATCTCCTAAAACCAGCTTGTTGATATCCTTGAAATTAAGATGAGAGAGTCTTCGATGCCATAACCAGCTTTCATCTAAGTGAGCCTTCGTTAGCAAGCAAACTGTTGGTTTCCCTCGAATTGGATTGAGGTTTAAAGGGTACATTTCCCCCTTTCGATTCAATTTCAACAGAATGTTATTTGACTTCTTTTCGACTATCTCTGAGCCTTCCTCATCAAACAAGACCTTCAATCCGGTCCTAACTACCAGTTATGATAAACTGATAAGGTTGTGCTGCAATCCTTCGACATATGCGACCTTTCTTATTGAGAAATCACCATTCGTAATCATTCCATAGCCGTTATAGTTCCAAATGAATTGTTTTCGTACTTCACAATTCCGCCATCCTTGAGAGACCGAAACTCTCTCAGTTCTTCCTTTCGTCCTGTCATATGACGCGAGCAGCCACTATCAATATACCATTCTTCGTCAAACTACTCGTCATGTATAACCTGCAAAATATTAAGCAGATTTAGGAACCCAAAGTTTCTTGAGTCCTTGTGAGCCTTTTTCAGGATAGGGAATTGTAAGAGAAACATGCACCTTAAATACTAAAACCCTAGAGTAAAATAATGCACGGTTGGATAGGCCCAAACCAGCTACCAAAACTGGGCTAATGACCGAGCCCATGACGCAACACTATAAGCCCAACATCTGGAATAGTGATTTGAGTATTGGATTCAACCCACGCTCACTTGTATCACTTCATGGAATTTATCTCGAGTGATCGTGATGCGGTAATATCATATAAGTCTTCAAACCTAGAGATATGAGTTGTTGACTATGAGTTGGTTATACTTTGGTTGTATGAAAACGCATTGGTAACTCGATGTTATAAAACACACCTTTGTGTATGATTCAACAAGTAGTAGAACAAGCATATGAATCGAAGTTTATATGTTTCTTTTAGTCCTTGGAGGATTAAAAGCGATACCTGGGCCCCTCAATAATTTTGTTTTGACCTATGTACCCGACCCGGTCAGAACCAAATTGATGTGTTCAGTTTAGTTGTATGTCAAACAAATCGGAAATCGGGAAACAAACTATTGGACAATAAGTACGACATTGTTCTATGTATTTGTCCGGCTGATATCTTGAGAGTAGAGGATTATATGATCACTTATCTTAAATGACACATCATCTTACTTCCGCGAGACTTTGAAAGTGCTACGATTGCTGATCGGTTCCTGAAGTCATACTTGTAGTTATAGTTATTAGACTTATCCAAGTGGAAGACTGTTGGGTTAGGTGTCTATGTTCATAACTATTTCTGGTGTGTACTTGACCCGGTTGGCATGGTCCATTTGGGTTGCATGGCATCATGACACTTGGATAGACAAAATGAGAAAAGAACAGTTATGGTTTATTAATATATTATAAGTTCTAATATATTAATAATATTATTTAATTAGTATTGATCAAAAATTAATTTGGAATTAATTTTGTGATAAAAAAGAGACTAATTAAATATATGGGGTTGATTGTGTAAATCATATATTCTTATATAGTGGGCTAATGATCCATGGTTTATTGAATTGGGCTAAAACCCATAGGGTGCTCCATGGATAGTCCATGGAGGTTAAAACCCATGGATCACGAAGGAAATGAAAAGCCATGTCAATTAGGCTTTACATGGTGTAACCCTACTTGTGACACACTATATAAAGACCCCATGGGTTACCAAAATCGGCACTAAGTGAAGAACAAGAAGGCTAGCCGATTTTCATTGTTTGTTTACTTCTCTCAAAGTTATTCCAAGAGTTGTGGTGTTGTGTGAAACATTTGAGGCATCACATATGGGGTGCTAGGCTCACAAAGTTCTTAAGGAATCCAAACAACAAGAAAGGTATGTTCTTCTACTAACTTTTATGTTTCAAGTTCCCCATGCCATGCTAGTTAGGTTAAGAACCTTGGAAAAATCAAATTTACATGTATCTTAGTAAAACATAGATCCAAGGTTTCTAGGGTTGCATGTACACCTTAGAAGTGTTAGAATGCTCAAAACCCTTCAGATATGATATTGAAGTTGTTTTTCAAAAATGGTTTTAATAAATTAACTAACCAAAAATGAAATTTTTGGTCTTGAAAATTGGGATGTTACAGGTTGCCACCATCAAGGTGGTGGTGGTGACTTCAAATGAAGAGGAAAAAGAAGGAGATTTTCGAATACAACACTTACTTGAGATAAAAACTACAATATTGACTAAAAAAACTCTTAAATCATGACCTCAACACCTCCATGTTGGCTGCCTCTCGGCCAGAAGTCTCAACACCTCCATGTTCCCTACCTCAACAACTCTTAGGTTTGATCTAAGAGAGCAAAGTGAGTCTAACAAGGGCCAAAATGAGATCATGGGTTGCATATTCAGCAAAATGTCTCCTACATGGGAAATCCCCATACGCAAAGTTCCAAAAATTGCATATTGATCCCTCAAGCTCTCCATAATCATAGTTTTTACCCTCAAATTAATTTCTTTTGCACAAACTAGTTTCAAACCTGCCATTTTCAGTCATTCCTTTAATAAATAGTTACTAAACCTCCAAAACTATCTCTTTATTATTATTATTATTATTATTATTATTATTATTATTATTATTATTATTATTATTTATTTCCCTTTTTAGTTTAAAAAAAATACAATTATAATAAATCGACAAGAAACGGGGTGTTTTAAAGTTGCTTACAAAGATGGTTAAGAAGTAGTTTGTTATGATTCCATTGGTGTCAAGCCCTATTTCAAGAACTGCAAGTCAAAAAATAAATGAAAAGTAGTACATGTAATATACTAAAGGCACGAGTTACTGAAAATAAAGGTACATTGCTTTCATAGTCTTTAGTTTTCCTCCGAGTCGAGTCTTCTCTAGTCCTGAAAGAATTTTAAAAACAGACTAGAATAAATGTTTGACTTGCTGATGGTCTACTATAGGTTATTATTTCATTCATGGTACTTCTCTTATATTATTGGTGGAAAAAGATAAATCCCTTATAACTTGTTTTAGTATTAAAGTCAACTATCATGTTCTACATGATACAAGTCAAGAATTATGGTAACTATGGTGCCTTTTGGCTAACATAAACGATGCTAGGTCTCTTCACACATCTCATAAATAACAATAATGACATTTTCTTACAATGATGTTTTTATGAGCTTATGCAATATATTGGGATTGATTGTCACTTTTGATTGTATTCATCTCATCTCGATCGTCATGATTAATCAATGCATAGATATTACTACCGATAGAGACAACAAAAAAGATCAACCAAACCCGAACCAAACTCAAAATTAGCAGGTTGGATTGATATTTTCAACTCATTTAACCCACTTAACCCATTTATTTAACTAAGTTGGGTTTGATAAAAATTATCAAGCCATTTTCAACATGTCACCCCATTTAACTATAATATATATTTAATTTAATAATTATTTGAATATTATCATGTATTAATCAACATAATAATTTATAGATTATAATGTTGTATTTTTATTTATATTTAAAAAATACAATCTTAATTCTCATTATTTTTCTTAGCACTGACAACACTAATTAGTCTTCAAATCATTTTGAAGTTAAATATTTTTAATTTTATTTGAACAATTTATATGTATTTGCGAATTAGAATTGTTCTTTTGTTATTTTATGAAACTTTATTTACGTTGAAACTAATTTAATTGGTGTAATCTTTTGTTAATTTTTTTTCATTTTAAATGGATTAACCTAAGTTTAACTAATTTATATAGGGGTTAGGTTGGGAAATATATAAACATGTCAACCTAATGATAACTCATTTAACTAAAAGGTTAGTTTGGTTGGAAATATCAAACCATTTAAATAAATAGGTCTGGTTGGGTTGAAAACTTCAGCTGAATAAATAAATGGGTTGAGACCAAAACTAACACACGTCGACCCATGCCAACTGTAACTTCCATGTCGCAATATCTAATACATTTCAACTTTTGGTTTTCGAACTATAGTTTGTTCATAGTTTTCCCACTTGAGACCGGTGAGGGTGGATGTGTTAGCCTACATTTTTCTACTTTTGTGTAGTTTTTTTATTTTGAGGACATTTAGAAGGATTTCATTATGTGTAGAGTTTGAAATAGGGATAATGACTTAGGAGGGTAATAACGTTTCTCATTTGATCATTTTAGGTCCTTAACGTTTTTTTTGTGTATATTACACCATTAAGGTTCTAGTAACCGTTTATAAATAGTCATTTAACCGGCTTCTTCCTGTTAAACCATTACGTGGATGATTAGTTGACATTATTTAGGTGTTGCGTGTGTATTTATCTCCTTAAATTAGGGCAGGACAAATCCCCCATCTCTATCTCTTCACTCTCAATGTTCTTTCTTCAAGCAACCCCGATCAGATTAGATCGCTAAAGATGATGCATTGCTCGTTGAAGTCCAGTACAACAGGCACTTCTTCCCGAGGCCATTTACGTATTTTGATCCAGATAAAAAGGAGATAAGGTATGCCGATTTCAGGGACAAAGGGTATTCTGAATTCATTGCTCACCTAGAGCTGATTACTAGAAGGATGTGCAAAGATGTATACTATTGTCCAGACGGCCAAACATTGTGTCAAGGATTTGCCACATTGCAAAATGATTGTGATTATCATGAATTTCTTGAGTATCTTCATGACAAAAAGAAAGTAACTGTGTATGTGGACCATATGCATGAACCCCTGTTTGACTGGATTGAAATGGAAGAGCCTGAAGTTGAAGATGATACCAACTCAAACGAAGATGAAGTTGATGTAATAGATAAAGAGGGTTGGGAACACGAGATGGATGATGAGGAGTTTTCTATGAAAAGGGCAAGAGCAAGTATTCAAAGTATGCAGAAGAAAGACATGTTTTTGAACAAACTTTGCCCAAATGATGAAGAGGAAGAAGATCCTACTGCTGAGCAACTACCTCCTGTATACCCTGTGCATAATTCTGAGCAACAATGTGATCAAATGGCTCCTGTGTTAGGTATGAAATTCACCAATCCTAGTGAACTCAAACATTGTCTTACCAACTATGCTGTTAAGCATGGTTATGATTTGTGGTATGAAAAGAATGATAAAAACATACTTTTAGTGAAGTGTTGCAAAGGTAAAGAACCTACATGTCCTTTTAGGTTATGGGCTTCTTGGATGCAAGAGGAAAGGACTTTTCAGATCAAGTCACTTAAATCAACTCATAACTATGGTAGATTTTTTAAAATAGGCTTAGTGGGTAGGGAAACAATTTTTCAGATCAACTCATACAAGTGGGTAGGGAAACAATTTTTCAATGTACTTATACAAAACCCCAAGCTTAGTTTGAGGAAGATGAAAGCTCAAATCTCAAACACATACAACATCATAGTTAGCATTGGACAATGTAGAAATGCAAAAAAGTTTGCATTGTCTGAGATTGAAGGCACTATGAAAGAGCATTATAGTAGGTTGTGGGACTATTGCATTGAAATCAAAAGAGCTAATCCAGGATCAACTGTAAGCATGGAAGTGGACAATATCCCTGATGGAAGTACAATGTTCAAACGGTTCTATGTATGCTTCAGGGGTGTAAGAGATGGTTGGGTAGAGGGGTGTAGAAGAGTCATTGGGATTGATGGATGCTTTCTCAAAGGAATTTGCAAGGGTGAACTCTTAGCTGCATTGGGTAGGGATTCCAATAATCACATGTTCCCTATAGCTTAGGCTGTTGTAACTGTTGAGAACAAAGAAACATGGAAATGGTTCCTTGATCTACTGATGGATGATATTGAAAGAGGCAATGGAAATGGACTTACTATTCTCTCTGATGGACACAAGGTACTACTCATGTTTACTCTTAACTTTATAGTTTAATAATTATTTAACATTGTAAATTGGGCAGGGTTTAATTGAAGCTATCAAGGAAAGGGTTCCTCATGTTGAGCACAGATTATGTGCTAGGCACATACTACCCAACTTCAACACAAGGTTCAAAGGTGAGCATTTTATCAAGTCTTTTTGGAAGGCTGTGAAGGCTACCACAAAACAGAAACATGAAGATGTTATGAAAGAGATCAAGGAATTAGATAGTAGGGCATTTGAATATCTCATGGACAGGGACCCTAAATGTTATTGTAGGGCTTTTCAAGTAGAAGGGGTATTCTGTGATGCTATTGAAAATGGAATTTTAGAGAGTTTTAATGCTGAAATAGTTGAGGCTAGACATAAACCAATAATAGCAATGTTGCAGGATATCAGGGTTTATGTGATGCAGAGGTTATACTATCAGAGGACTAAGGGAGAGTCTTGGGATTTAACTATATGCCCATCCATTAGGAAGAAAATAGCAGATTTGAAGGACAAACAGAGGAAAGAATGTTTGTATTTACTTGTTATTTAGCATAAATATACATTTGTTCATGTGTTCTTACTTGTTTAATTTTTATGTACATATTCTGGGCAGTGTACCCATGTGGATATCAAAAATTTGAGGTGGTGTTATGTAATGATAGGTATGCAGTTGACCTGATTAGAAGGACTTGTGGATGTAGGAGATGGCAGTTGAGTGGCACACCTTGTGTACACGGAGTGGCTGCAATTTCATCCATGAACTTGAACTCAGAGGATTATGTAGCTAGTTGTTATAGTAAGGCAACTTATCTCAACTGCTATAAATATATTATTCATCCTTTGAATGATAGCTCTCTGTGGACACAAAGTGACTACACAAAGCCTTTACCCCCAAAGAGTAGAAGGCTACCTGGAAGGCCATCTACTAAGAGGAGAAAAAGTGCAGTAGAAAGGGAGATATCAAGCACACACACAGTATCAAGAGTAAAGCAGGTGCAAAAGTGTTCAATCTGCTATATTAGTGGGCATAACAAAAAAGGGTGCCCAAAAAAAAATCCAACCACAGGTGATCCGGATCCAGCATCTTCAACTCCAGCTCCAATTCCAACTCCAAGATCAACTCCAATTCCAACTCCAGCTCCAATTCCAAGATCAACTCCAATTGCAACTCCAATTCCAACTCCAATTCCAACTCCAGCTCCAATTCCAACTTCAACTCCAATTCCAACTCCAATTCCATCTTCAATTCCAACTCCAATTCGAACTTCAACTCTAATTCAAACTCCAAGATCCACCCCAATTCCAACTTCTGCAAATCCACATCCAACTCCAAGATCCACTCTTGCAACTCCACAACAAAGGAAAAGATCTACTTCTGCAAGACCATTTCGTAGAGTAGTTCAAGTGAGGAAGAGGAAAGATTTTGAAAGAATCACCAAGCAGTGCCTGAGGAAAAAAGTGGTGACCAAGGAAGGTAATGGTTGTAGCTCAGGGAAACCTATAGATCTAGGTTGATTGCAGGTTTTATGTTGTAATATTTTGTTTTCTTATGTATGCATGTGGGGTGTTAGGTAAGCATGTGAGGGTGGAATCTTTTGATATTAAATGTGATAGTGTACTAGACTAAGGGACAAAACACTCCAGCTTTTGATGCTCTTTTGATGGTGAATGGGAACACCTTTTTAAGAGTGTTTGTTTGTTGACAATATTAACCTTTAATATATTTTTTGTTTAAGTCTATTAACCGCATCTGTTTAAATCTTTTAACTACATCTTGGTTGTTGAATCATATACTTTGCAGATGTTGACAAATTGGTTGATTATATTTTCTGTTGAATCATCTTGGTTCATTACATTATGTTCAATTTGGTTGTTCATTATAATTATTGTTGACAATACTACCCTTCATTATAATTATTGGTTGATTATATAATTAACTGCTTCATTTTAATTATTGTTGACAATATTACCCTTTAATATAATTAACTGCTTCATTATAATTATTGTTGACAATATTACCCTTTAATATAGTTAACTGCTTCATTATAATTATTGTTGACAATCTCACCCTTTAATATAGTTAACTGCTTCATTATAATTGTTGTTGACAATACTGCCCTTTAATATAATTAACTGCTTCATTATAATTGTTGTTGTCAATATTACCCTTCAATGTTGAATCATACACTTTAAAGTGGTGTTTGTATTACAATGATAGATTTCATTACCAAAACCTTCATTTGCATTCATACATATGATTTCATTACATTATGGGTACCCTTACAATCAAAATAACAAAATTATGGGTACCCTTTATATTCAAAAGATGTTTATTGCATCATAACTCCATTCAAAATAACTTAACAAAGAACAAGACAAACAACACAATCAATGCTACTTTATGGTGATGCATCTTCTTCTTCATTTCATTCAACTCATATCTAAGACCAAAAATCTCCTCTGTGACCGGATCTTCAGCAACCCATTCCCAAAATCCACATTTTCTCTCTGCTCTCTATAAAAAATGAAAAAAAAACAAAGTTGTAGGATAAATGTCATAACTTACACACTTATAATAGAGATTTAAAGAGAAAAGCTTCAATCTTAAAAATTGGACATTACCAACGAATTAGGGCATTTTCTGAATCTTTTCCCTAGATTTTGTGGTGTAGTGGAGACTCGAATCCGAGTAGGGAGCCCACAGTAGCACATGATTCGGTTGTTTGAGGTTGAGGTAAAGGAGGCTTGCGACGGCATCTTCTTCTCTTCTTCTTCAACTCTTCAAATTAGGGCACAAGAAATATGGGACCTTATGCGAATCTGGTGGTTATAGCCATGCCACCAAACACGTAAGATGCCAACTAAGCAAAACAGGAAGAAGCCGGTTAAATGACTATTTATAAACGGTTAGTAGAACCTTAATGGTGTAATATATACAAAAAAAAAAACGTTAAGTACCTAAAATGAACAAATGAGAAATGTTATTAGCCTCCTAAGTCATTATCCCTTCGAAATAAGATAAAAGACTTGCGTGTTGTGAAGCAATCTCATTGTTCGAATGTTCACGAAAATATCGTAGAGATAATAGTTGTTGAATATATGTCGGTTTAACTTTTTGAAAGGTAAATCGTTCATGGGCATACGGAAAAGAGTTAGGGTGTGTTTATAAGTGTTTTTTAATCTTAAAAAAGCTTTTGG
Organism: Lactuca sativa; assembly: GCF_002870075.4. Taxonomy (NCBI): domain Eukaryota; kingdom Viridiplantae; phylum Streptophyta; class Magnoliopsida; order Asterales; family Asteraceae; genus Lactuca; species Lactuca sativa. Next base: position 371,729,406 of record NC_056626.2, read on the forward strand.
TAAAAGTGTTTTATTAGTTTATGACTTTTTTAAAAAGAAGTTTTTAAAAAATATTTGTGTTAGTTTTTTTGGTAGGAAAAGCTAAAAAATCAATAAGTTGATTTTAAAAAGTGTTTGAGTAAGTTTTCTAGAGATAAAAAATCATAGGAAAAACTAAAAACTAAAAAGTTATAGGAAAAATTAAAAAACTAAAAAAACATCAAAATGCTAGGATTTTATAAGTTTTTGAAACGCCCTTGTTTTGTTTATCCAAAAGGTATTTGAAAAACACTTTTGAACAACCAAAATATTTGTTTAGTTTATTATCTTCTTGAAAAGCTAATAAGCTAATTTGAAAAAGTACCAAACATCATCTTAGAAAATTATGTTATATCGTTGGTGAGACATTTTGTGATAATAGTAGAAAATATGGTCATTTAAAAGTATATTAACATGATTATGTGATTAGTTGTTTTTAGAATCGCAAAGATGTTTATTTCATATAGTAATTTTTCTTTTTTTAAACAAAAGCTGATTTTATTTATTTTTAATTGTCATCGTACAATGAGTGAGATGACAAATAGGCAACAAGCTGTGCCGCTAAACCTTTTTGAATGGTAAAGCTAATTCTTTTAAAGACTACATCCGAATATCTAGGGGATATAATATTACTATACATGATTCATTGTACTCTTTTAAGAAGCTCTACCGCATCTGGTGTGAGGAAACCAAACATATCAAATGCAAATGGTATGAACACATGTTGATTTTCCATGCACGATCTCTCATGTTTGGTGACTTTGCTTGTGGCTGCTTTTAAAGCAGCATGTCCTGCTGTGAAACCCTCATTCCTCAGGCCCACGAGAGGGGATACCCCTGTAAGATCGACACATGTGTGTTTCCCTCCGACCCATCCAAAAATCAAAATGTCAGCCGGTCTAAGGGTTGATCTTCCTTCTGTCGGATCAGTCAAGAAATTAACAGGTGCCTCTTTCTTAGCAAAAACCCCGGCACGCTTAAATATGTCAAACAAAACATCTCTAACCATATCGTGCCTGTATTTGAACCCCGGGAGTTCTTTACAGTGAACTGCATGCTCTCCAAAAGAGTCCAAACATGCCTTGCGACACACAGGACATATCTCGTCAGCTGGGAAAATGGGGATCATAAGTCGATATTTGAGAATAATACGATACTCCACGGGAGACATCTGTTGGTCAAGCCCATCTATAGGGATAGCCAGAAGAAAATCTTGAGCATGTGGTGCATGTAAACATTGGAAAACCGCTTTCAACCCTCGGCTAAAGGTGAGAATCATTTTATCATTATTTTGGGGTGTGTTTGATAAAACTAACGGGTTCGGTAAACTGGTAGCTGATAGCTAGTAGTGTTTTGTTAAAAGCTACGTGAGATAGTTTTTAGATTTGCAGCGTTTCGTTTAAGCTAAATGGTAATAGCTTCTAATGTCAACCGATGTTTTTTTTTTCAAAACAGAGCGTTTTGTCAAACGTTAGAAGCTCGAAGCTCGATACGAAACACGTCATTGAAATTAGACAACTACAAACAAATACAATCATACTAAAAATTGCCTTTTTAGCTATTATAACATCTTGACTCGCAAAACTCGTGCAACTCATGAGTTTGACGCCTCTAATTCTATATTTGTTCCGAAACAGAAAAAGTAAAAAGAGATAAATAGACCAAAGAAGTTTCAGATGACACGTTTCTTTCTCCCCCGGAAAACCACTATTTATTGCTTCTCTTCATTGCAAACACTTTTCATTCTTCAAAACCTCATAATTTTTCCTTTGTTCTTCAGTATCCACCATAAATTTTGCATATTACACACACTAATTACACGCACATGGCACACACTTTTGTTCACAAAGACCAGATTGACCTCCCTCCAGGTTTCCGATTCCATCCAACAGACGAAGAACTTATATCTCACTACCTTTACCCAAAGGTTTCAAATATCAATTTCTCAGCTCTAGCGATTGGAGAAGTCGATTTGAACAAAGTCGAGCCATGGGAGCTTCCATGTAAGTGCTCTGTTTCTTAAATTTTGATCTTCCCCTGTTTTGCTCTGACTTTTTCAATCTTTAAAATAACGAAAGTGAAATCGAATTCGTTTGATTTGTAGGGAGAGCAAACCTCGGTGAGCAAGAATGGTTTTTCTTCTGTGTTCGTGATCGAAAATACCCAACTGGATCAAGAACTAACCGAGCTACAAGTGCAGGGTATTGGAAAGCTACAGGGAAAGATAAAGAGATTTTCAAAGAGAAATCCCTCGTGGGTATGAAGAAAACACTTGTGTTTTATAAAGGAAGAGCTCCGAAAGGTGAAAAGACAGATTGGGTTATGCATGAATATCGATTAGATGGAAAGTTTTCAACGATTAATCTCCCAAAATCATCCAAGGTATTGATAACACGTACTCTGTTTCTCTTAAAGGGTTACTAAATGGTTTTTATTCTAAAATTGTTGTGTTTATGCTTTGTAGGGTGAATGGGTGATTAGTAGGGTTTTCTACAAGACTACGGGTGGGAAAAAGATTTCGATTTCTGCTTTATTAAGGATGAAGAATGGAAACACCTATGAACATGACTTCGGGTCTGCAGATTTGCCTCCATTAATGGAGATTTCAAGTGTGGAAGGAGGATCAAGAACCGAGACATCACACGTGACCTGCTTCTCCAATTCCATGGAAGAACAAAAACCAAAGAACGAAGAAATAATGGGCAGTTGGAGCTCAGGGAATTCATTAATGGAGTCAAGAACTGATAACGTTTGTTTCCTTTCAAATCAAATGGCCCCAAGCGTTGAAAGTTATCAGTATCAAGACACGACTTGGATGCAAGATCCATCGATCCTTAAAATCTTGCTTGAGGCCAACAATGATTCAAGTATTCGACAGAATTTGAAAACTGAATTGGTGGATGATCAAGAATATGGTATGAATTTGGGTGGTCAAGTTGATCTTGATAACATATGGAATTATTGAGGATAAAAGATTGAGGAATTCAGAAATTAGTGAAAACAAGGTAGAAAGATTTAAAAATGTTTGGATAATACATTTTAGGTTTACTTGTAATGATTTGGTTTAATTGTAATGATTTGATAGAATCAAAAGGTGGTTATACTATGTAACTCGTGAATTTAATCATGGGTTTTTATTGCTATTTAAGTTTGTGTAATTTGTAGTTCAAGTAAATATATAATTTTGTAGCTAACAAACAAATATACTAAATAAATGTTTTAAAAATAGTTTCCCAAATGTTTGTTAAAAAAGTAAGAATTTAACTTGTTTTATAAAATAACGACTCATGTTGTTATAATAACTTATATATAAAAAAGTTATGTTTACCATTAAAAGGACCGAATAAGTTGTCATATTTTATATTTTATTAGGACCAATAATGTATAACCAACATGGTTCTTATCTTAGTTGATATTTTTGGTTTTTTTTTCACACCCTAATGATTAAATAAAATTGAGATAAAAGTGATGTTAACTTTGTATTTTAGCTTTTCTTTCGAACTATCATTGTCTTAATTATTGAATGCATTTTAAGGGACACCCATTAATTTAAAATTGGTTTAATTAGTGTTGAAGACTAAAATTTGGCATTATCCTATCGGGATCATGAATGTCAAATGTAATAAAAGAATTATATTGGTAGGCCAACAACCAAGGTTTTGATGGCCTCATACAAAATTTGATGACATAAGTTGAGAGTTGTGTAGTAACCAACTCCTTTTATATTATTAATACGCATTATAAATATCTTATAAGTTGAAAAAAATAGAAGTATAATCGACTAATCATATTCGACCTTTAAAGTTAAAGATAGTCCAGTAATCTTATTTTAGTCAATTAATTTTTTATAGCATTCTTTAATATTTTCCCTATTTCATTAATTTACTAGGTGTGAGACCCGTGTATTACACTGGTTTATTAAAAATAAAATTTCAATATAAATATATATAAACATTAAATGTTTTATAAGATAATGTTTCTCCATAACAAAATGTAATGCTTTGGAGCATTTATGAAAGAAATCAAATCGTTTGAAACATTTATGAGAATTTATTATCAGATTTATAGAATGATAACCTTATATATATATATATATATATATATATATATATATATATATATATATATATATATATATATATATATATATATATATATATATATAATTTTTTGGAAATTTATTTTAAGAAAATTGAAATCCCCAAAAAATGACAAGTGAAAAATAACAATTTTAAAAATACTAAAAAATGACATTTGTCAAAATGAATGAGAAAATGACAAGTGGCAAAAGTATTTTTATTTATTAGGTAGGATTCCTATATATTCAAAAAATCAAATGATTGCCTGTTTTTTAATCAAAGTTCGTAATCCATTGGACTATCTTCTTGGGCTGTTTTCGACTTTGTTTCGTGGCGGTCAACACAAGGCCTTTGATACAGTTGTTTTGACAACCTTTTGGTGCTTATGGAATTTTCATAACTCCATAGTTTTTGGAGCGGTTATCCCTACCAATTCTATTTTGTTTGATGATATTATTGATAGATCGTATTTTTAGATTTCTAATAGATGTAGCAAAACTAAGCTTAGTTTGACCGTTTGGATCCATAATCCGGCTTTAGTCTCTTCTTTATTGTAATGCATTTTGTCTAGTTCCTTGCTAGTCTTTTAATAATGTTTTCTGTCGTTAAAAAAATGTTTGTAACTCATTATAACAACTTTCAATCATACAAATTAGAAGTATAACCACTCACGAAATATTGTGGTTCTGAAATTAATAATAACAAAGACAATTTTAAAATTAGTTTTTGCTTTGGAAAATAACACTTTTAGGATATCTTTTGAAAGCATTACATCGGTGGTCCTTATAGTTTAAAATCGAATATTTGTGTAATGTTTTCTAAAACTATTTTGAAAATATCGTTATACTCTTTGGGTTGGGCCAGTTATGTGCGTTAGGGTTGGGCCCATTATATTTTTCGGGTTGGGCGGCGCGTTTTACTCTTTAGGTTGGGCCCGTTATGTATGATGTATCCATGTGGATAGCAGAGTAGGTAGGTTGTGCTAGAGCCAAGGACATTATATAGATACATTGTATGTATGATGAAATATGTGGTATATTAGGGAACTCACTAAGCTATATGCTAACGGTTGTGGATAATATGTTTTGTAGGTTGTTCGTGAGTAGAGTTGGCGGAACTATACACACACATTGAAGATATTGATATTCGCTGTTTTTGAAATTGGACTCTGATAACATTATGGTTTCCAACAAATGAATTTCACTTATTGCTTTTAACTTAAAGGTTTTAACTGGTTAATCTGTTTTAAAATGAAAAATATATTTGTAACTTTTGGGATGTTACATGTTAGTATCAAAGCCTTAGTTTGAGGGATTTGGATGCGCCTTACGGTGTGTTTGAACTCATGCTAAGGACTTAGAGATTTCTAAACTAAGATTTTAAAAGGGAATGTTTTATTCAAAGAAAATTAAGAAAATATTTGAATCAGAAACATGAGCTCGATCTTTTGTCATGTTCTTACTTGATTGTTTACCTAAGATGGTAAACATGGTTTCCTGATTTAACTTCAAGTTTAAAAAGAAGTATTTGATGTATATAATCGGCCAAAGCTCATGAAGTAAGTGATTCCCAATATACCGATATGGTTAGGTATTTGTGTCGTGGATCGTATGCATGCTAGGTTATAGATTAAGGATCTATTCATGAATTGCATAATACAATTGTCTGAGTAGTATAGATGCTTCGTATGCCTTTCGTGCTAATTAAAATATGCGTTTTTGGAATCTTTGTGTGATATTGTTGAGCTATTAATCGAATTCCATAAGGGTTGTACATAAATGGATCTAATAGCCTTAGAATTTCTGGTTTGGCCTCATTAATTGTTCCTTGTCTAGTTGTAGTTTAGGGTGGAGATATTTATTCGAATGTCTATTTTATTATGGTTTTATGTATGATTGTGCATTCGTGAGTCATTTCCTATGATGTTAGTTGAGAGTTGTTCGGCTTGTGGGTTTGTGGGAAAGGAGAATCCTAGAGAGAGTCTAGGAAGTGTAGTATTATACATATGTCTAGATGTATGCATGTGTGCTAGGAGTTTGTATGAGTCAAGTGAAATGACTTGGGAGTCTTGGAACAATCATTAGATCAGGTATGGATAAGTGTGGAAGGTAGTATTAGACTTGTACTACTAAAAGCATATGATCCATACTTGGGTCTAGGAGATGTTACAGGAATACCAAGGAACTTGTAGGTGGGTATGCATAGTGTGGGTTAGCTTCGTGTATTGATTTTGATGAGTTTCCTTTATCTTTCATATTTATGATGGTGAGCTTTTGTGTTGGAGATTCAGGTCTGAGTGAGAGGGATATCTGTGACATCATCACTACAGAGGTTTTGAGGTTCAGATAGAGGATTTTCCTGGTTTGATCAGAACAGTTAGGGAGGAGCGGATTTCAGTGTTGGAAGATCGCCTTAGGATTCTATGGGCCGAGTTGGAGGCCAGTCGGTCATGGTTCTGTGAGGTTACCTTCAAGGAGTTTAATGCTTGTGGAGCTCCTCATTTCATGGGGAGGAGGGAGCTTATTGCTAGAATACATTGTATCACCATTATAGAGAGTGTCTTTCTCACCAGGTTTTGCTCGACATAGGCCAAAATCAGGTTTGTAGCATGTGTGTTACACGACAGAGCTTGGGATTAGTGGCGCGATGTTGTTTAGGTCCTTGAATTAGGTGCGGTACTGTCTATGAACTGGGAGTATTTTGTTACCAGTTTCAAGATGTAGTTTTTCCCATAAATCGAGGTTTAATAGTTGGCTAAAGAGGATCTGGCGCATGAGCAGACTATAAACATATCGGTTGAGATCATTGCCAAGTTCAGAGAGAGAGAGAGAGAAAGAGAGAGAGAGAGAGAGAGAGAGAGAGAGAGAGAGAGCATTGCTTTGCCCACAGCATAAAACGACATGGGAGATGAGGATGAGTCACTACAATGATATGTTGAGGATGTAGATCTGAGAGTTCTTAAAATTTTCCAGCTGTGAGACTCTTTCCGATTTAAAGGAGGCTACCATGGATAGAGTGATGGAGTTAGAGACCCAACAGCAGAAGCGGAAACAACATCAGGTTCATGTATCGGTATCAATAGAGAAGAAGACAAGAATGACTAACGATTAGACAAGAGATCAAAGGATACACGGTTTAACATCCCAAGTTCAAGAATATATGTTCGGGGTGCTATATGTAAATAAAGGAGTAGACTCGGCGAGTAGGTATCTTGACTCGTTGAGTCAGAGCGGGTTTTTGGCTACATGTTAAGTGACCAACGCGCCGAGTCGGCGGCGTGACTTGACAAGTTGGTGCTGGGAAGAGAAAACCCTAAAGTTTAGGGTTTGCACCCTATTTAAAGAACTTTATGTCCTCACCTCAGCCTCTTTGTTACCCCTTGAGAGTCAGTAAACCCTAAATCATGTAAACCTCCATTATTGAATGATTTGAAGCTTTAGAAGAGGATTATAGTGAAGGAAACTTGTAGATCAAGAGGCTAGCATCAAGGAGTTCGTGTAGATCCAGAATCTACTTCATCTTGGGCACATTTCTAAGGTAACAAGTCATTACCTTGAGCTTTCCCCTTCTAGATCTATTCATGGATGATGATTTGGGGTTATTTAGCATGTTTGGAATCCATTTCGGGTTTTGGGTCTAGATCCGGGGTTGCAACTTTAGATCTAAACTTATCTTGGTACATGGAGGCATAAAGTATCAGCCTTTAGCTTGTTTGTGAGCATTCTAGTCTTGAACCTTCTCTCTAGCTTGTATCAAGCCAAAATCACCTTGCATGCACGTAAAGTTGGAAACTTTACGTGTAAAACTAGCCCTAGGAGTCCAGATCTATGACTTGGAAGCAGTGGGATGGACTGAAATCGTTTGAATGAGGATGACTTAAGTGAACTCAGCGAGTCTGTTCTTGGACTCGGAGAGTCGGGTCGCGAATTGTGGGGTTTCTGAGTTCATGAAATTGACGAGTCACTAGGTTGACTCGGCTAGTAGGGTTAACCAGGAAGGTTGACTTTGACCAAGACTTTGACTTTGACAAAGAGTTGACTAGTTTGACTTCCAAGGGTATTTTGGTAAATTGGGCACTTATAGAGATGGTTTCATCAAGTGTTAGGTAGGGAGTTTGTGGCTGTGAGCAGAGGATTTGATCTTATCTCTTCAGTTCAACATTTCAAGGTGGGTTATCCTCACTATACTCAAGGGTCTAAGGTAACAAGGCCGGCCCTTTGATTTGATATTTAAGATAGTTAGTATTGTGATATGATAGCTCGGTATCCTGGTAGATAGGATGGTTACGTGCTAGTACGATCGGTTATATAGTATCCTGGTAGATCAGATGTGCTTATGTTTAGTGACCTATAGTTAGGTCTAAATGTCTGTATGTTGGTAGGAGATTACCTGTTATATGTGCACATGATTGATTGGTAGTGTAGGGTATTCCATCCCGAGGATGATAGAGCCCTAGTATGTTGTCTTGGTAGACTGTGATATGATTACTGATATAGGTGCACATGTTTATTTGATAGTATGTGGGCAATCCAACCCGATGGTTGTGGGCCAAGAGTATTCCATCCCGAGGATGATTGGACTCATAGTAGGTGGGCATTCCAACCTGATGGTTGGGGTCTGGGGTATTCCATCCTGATGGATGATTGGACCTATAGTATTTATTGTATGTGTAGGAGTGTGGGCATTCCAACCCGAATGGTTGTGGGCCGGGAGTATTCCATCCGAAGGATGATTGGACTCGTAGTATGCTGGCATTCCAACCCGATGGTTGAGGGCCTGGGGTATTCCATCCTGATGGATGATTGGACCCATAGTAGTTTTTGTATGTGTACGAGTGTAGTTATTGTATGTGTAAGAGTGTGGGCATTCCAACCCGATGGTTGTGGGCCAGGAGTATTCCATCCCGAGGATGATTGGACTCATAGTATGTTAGCATTCCAACCCGATGGTTGAGGGCCAGGGGTATTCCAACTCGATGGTTGACTGGACCCATAGTATGATGTTCATTGTTGTATGTGTATGGGTATTTTGGGGGTAATTCACTAAGCTTTCGGGCTTACAGTTTCAGTTTATTGTTTCAGGTACATCAGGAGATCGTGGCAAGGCAAAGGCATGATCGTACAACTCCTCGATTTTTATGACTTTGTTTCTGGGATACTCTAATATGATACATTTTGAAAACAAGTTTTGTAATGGTTAATGGTTTTGGAAATGTTTTAAAAGTTTTAAATTGGCTTGAATTTTATCGATGTTACACACGGATTATGTGGCAGAGTGGTCGGGTGCACCGGGGTATTTGTTGTGCACCAGATTCTAGATGTTTCAGATGTAGTCAAAAGGGTCACTGAAGTGGGGACTGTAGTTAGAAGTAGGCAAGGGTATGTTTCTTTTGCGGTCATCTAGGCCATGTTAAGGCTGATTTTCCATGGAGAGTAGACGGGATAGTTTTTAATCAAGCACCTTTAGCCTGACTGTTATCAAATTAACAACATGGGACAGTTAGAGTCCCAAGGTCCGAGGCGTGAGTTATCAGTTTCTTTAGTCGGTCACGTGCAACATTCACGGATGTCATCATCACTTTCTATTTATGTTTTTGTTGTTTCAATTGTAATCCTTGATAATGTGATGAATTGTATTTATCTTATTCGACTCTGGTTCTGCATTGAATTATTTTTTGTGATTGGTTTTCTTGGTTTTGTGTGGTTTGGCCAGGAAGTTTGTAGGATTATGGAGTCATTGAAGTCTAGTTATTTCCAACTAGAGGGAGTCATTTATTCAGGACACAAGATTGAAGAATTCAAAGTCGTCTTGAAGTTTAATATTCAAGGATGGATTGGAGTAGGTTTGGATTGTTGCTAGGGATTAACCAAGTAAGAAGATGCCATGAATCTCGTTATCTCATCTGATGACTAGGAGTATCGGTGGCGGCACAGGATATAGTTAATAATTAGGCTCAAGTTAAGGGTTGTGTAAGGGACTCTCCGCCTATTCTTGTTTGATGAAGGATTTAGGGTTTGAAACACAATCCAAACGCATAATGGGTTCTAGTGGGCCAAGGGTCTGTTTCACATCGGTGTAAGCTAGATTTTATGTATAGTTCTTTCATGAAAGTCCATGGTTGGAACGTGGTAGGAAAAACTGTAGTTGGGTTGTAGCAACCGAAGTGATTGTAAGACTACGTGAATACCATAAAATTCAGATGAGTCAAAATAGACCATGGAGTGGGGCCCGTATGCTGAAATCAATGTTTTAAAACCCGGGTTGAACCGTCCGGTTCAATCGGTTGGACCGTGACCCGGCATAGAAGACGGGTCATTTGAGAACGGTTGTTTGTAAAAATACGGACCGGATTAGGGTTGATCTAATATGATAAAGGCAAGTTTCCATAAGATAAATATCAAAAAATCCCGAATCTGGCCCTTCCTGACGCTTGGACTCGCCGAGTGCACCATGGGACTCGCCGAGTTAGGCCAACTCGCCGAGTCCACCATGGGACTCACCGAGTCCATGACTCAGAAACACAAAATTCGAATTTTGCAGGTAAGATTCAAACAAACAAGAAACAATTTAATAGAAACCAATCTAGGCTTTGATACCACTGATGGGTTTTGGCCATATGAACATTCCTATGTGCACATGCAAACCCTAATGCTTGGATCTAGGTTTCTCTAATTAAACATGCTTTGAATCCAAGACTTCTAATGACTAATTAAGTATAAGAACGATACAAAATCAGATCTAGAAGTTTACCTTTGAATCTATTGTTTTGATCTTGTTGTCTTGGAGCTCTAGAGTCACAATTGTCACTCCTCTAATGGTTTACAAACACCAACTAGCAAGGAGGATGATTTGAGAGAGAGGTTAGGGAAGAAATCGGCCAGGGGTACTTTACTTTTGAAGACATGTCGATTTCCCTTGCCCTAGGGGTCTATTTATACTTGTAAGGCTCCTAGGGTTTCACCCTTAAACCCTAGTTGGATAATCTTTCCTTAAAGCAATCCAAATCCTTTCCATGATAAGCCTTGGACGAATTTGAGTCTATCCCAAGACCTAGAATTCGTCCATCCTCTATCCAAGAAGGATTTACAGCCCAAAGTGTAACTATCAAACAATTGACAATTTATACCCTCTTATTTAATTAATCTCCTTAAGTCACCAAATTAATACTAATTAATCTATGACTTATATTAATCAAATAACAATATTATCATTCCTTATATTATTCTCATAATATATTAATAATATCTATTTTCTCATAATAAATCATCCTGTCAAGTTTCTATGGTGAAGGCAACCCAAAAGGACCATGCACAATCGGGTCAAATACTTGCCTAATATAGTTGCAGCCTTAGACACTATTCCAACAGTCTCCCACTTGGATAAGTCTAGTAACTATATGCATAAGTACACATCAATTCAGTTCTGACGGGGCCCGGCACATAAGTCAAATCAAATCATCGAGCGGCCGAGATATCGCTTTTACCCTCTTAGGATAAAAGTTACATATAAACTTCGACTTATATGCATTTACTTATTCATTAATCAACTATATACAACAATGCGTTTTATAACATCGAGTTACCAATGCGTTTTCGCATTATCAATGTACAATCAATTAACAAATAACAAACCATATATCTAGGTTTTAAGACTATATGATATTATCGTCTTACGATCACCCTTTTATATCATATTCCATAAGGTGATTCCAGCAAGCGCGGGTTTGTTCGAATGCTCAAAACTAGTTCATAAGCACTCATGAACGTCGCAACAATCGTGTGCTATGTCTAATACCATTTAGACATTCTACGCACCAATTCACGACAATCTTCATTCATATCTACTTCCAACATATGAACGATTGTGGACAATTTGAATAATTCGATTATTCTTAATAAATTCAATTATTCTGGAAGTCAAAACATGCAAAGTGAAACAATAGTTTAAACAATTAACATAAGACAGTAACATTACTCATAAATAAAACTCCTTTATTTAATCATCAAATGTTAATTACATTTATCTATTACACATTTCTAATACTATCTAATCTATGCTAATATCATCCTTCATCCCAATGCTCCTAGCATGCTGCAAGTGCTTAACCCTACTCAGTCCCTTTGTAAGCGGATCTACTGGGTTATCTTCTGATGATATCCTCTTCACTACGATTTGTCCTTCTTCTACGTGATGTCTAATGAAGTGATATTTTCTTTTGATATGTCGAGATCTACCATGATCCCTTGGTTCCTTGGTCAAGGCAACCGCTCCTTCATTATCATAGAACATCTCCATGGGCTCCTTTATGGCAGGTACAACTCCAAGACACCAATGAAGTTCTTCAACCATATCGCCTCCTTTGACGCTTCGCTCGCTGCAATGTACTCTGATTCGTAGGTTGAACCAGCTACGGTTTCCTGCTTGGAACTTTTCCAAGTCACTGCTCCTCCATTCAGGGTAAAGACCCAGCCCGACTGCGAACGGTAGTTGTCCCTGTCGGTCTGAAAGCTGACGTCACTATACCCTCGCACCTTCAAGTCATCACTCCCTCCGAGGACTAAGAAACATTCCTTCGTCCTCTGAAGGTACTCAAGGATATTCTTAACCACAACCCAATGAGCTCTGCCAGGATTCTCTTGATATCTACTAACCATGCTCAAAGCAAAGGCTACATCAGGGCGAGTACAAGTCATAGCATACATGATTGAGCCAACTGCGGAAGCGTATGGTACTCAACTCATTTATGCTATTTCAGCTTCGGTACTCGGACTTTGAGTCTTACTCAACTTGGCATTACTTTGTATCGGTAATTCTCCCTTCTTCTATTTTTCCATACTAAAACGTTTTAGTACTTTCTCTAAGTAAGTGTTCTGAATAAGTCCTATTAGTCTCTTACTTCTTTCTCTCACTATCCTTATTCCCAAAATATAGGAAGACTCTTCGAGGTCCTTTATAGCGAAGCACTTCCCGAGCTAGGACTTAACCTCCTGTAGAGTCGGGATGTCGTTTCCTATGAGTAATATGTCATCGACATATAGAACGAGAAAGCTTACTATACTCCCACTGGCTTTGACATATACACACGATTCATCTTGGCTTCGTACAAATCCAAACTCTTTGACTTTCTCATCGAAGCAAAGATTCCATCTGCGAGATGCTTGCTTAAGTCCATAAATGGACTTCTTAAGCTTACACACTCTATTCAAATGCTTCGGATCCACAAACCCCTCTGGATGAGCCATGTAAACATCCTCAGCCAACTTTCCGTTAAGGAAAGCGGTCTTGACATCCATTTTCCAAATCTCATAATCATGAAATGCTGCAATCGCTAGCATCACTCTAATAGATTTTATCTTCGCAAATGGTGAGAAGGTCTCGTCATAGTCAACTCCGGGAGTTTGAGTAAAGCCCTTCACAACCAATCGCACTTTATATGTGTGTACGTTTCCATCTACGTTGGTCTTCTTCTTGAAGATCCATTTGCACCCAACGGTCTTATGTCCGGGCACATTATCAACCAAATTCCAAACTTGGTTATCATACATGGATTAGATCTCGCTATCCATTGCCTCTTTCCATTTCGCAGACTCCGGGCCTGCCATGGCTTCCTTATAGCTATTAGGTTCATCAAGGTTTATTAGTGTACCATCACTAATATACGTATCCCCTTCGGTAGTAATATGAAAACCATAAAACTGGGGTTGAACTCTAACTCTTTCGGAACGTCCAATCGGTTCAACCGGAGTTTCCTTCTCGGGTTGAGTGCCAGTGGTATAGGTTCCTTCATCTATCGAATCTTGAATCTCTTCAAGCTCGATTTGCCTCCCACTGTCTCCTTGGCTTATGAGTTCTCGTTCTCGGAAAACTCCTCTCCTCGCAACGAAGACAACGTTGTCCTTCGGTCTATAGAAGAGATATCCAAAGGATGTCTGCGGGTAGCCGATGAAAATACATCGCTCACTACGAGGTTTGAGCTTGTCGTGAGTATCTCGTCTTACGAAAGCCTCACAACCCCAAACCTTGATATGTGCCAACGAGGAAGATTTCCCTGTCCACATCTCGTGAGGTGTTTTGGCAACCTTCTTAGTAGGGACTCGGTTAAGGATATGGTCGGCAGTCTCTAAGGCATACCGCCAAAAAGAGATTGATAGTCAAGCACGACTCATCATAGAGCGAACCATATCCAATAAGGTTTGATTACGCCTTTCTGCCACACCATTCAATTGTGGTGTCCTAGGTGGCGTCAATTGTGAAACTATTCCACACTCCTTGAGATAATCGTGGAATTCAAGACTTAGGTACTCTCCTCCTCGATCGGATCGAAGCAACTTGATTTTCCTGCCCAATTGATTCTCCACTTCATTCTTGAACTCTTTGAACTTTTCAAAAGTTTCTGACTTTTGCTTGATTAAATAGATATACCCATATCTACTATAGTCATCGGTAAAAGTCACGTAGAAGCGGTTCCCATCCTTCGTGGTTGATCTAAACGGTCCACATACATCAGTATGTATTAGGTCCAATAGACCCTCACCCCTTTCGCATGAACCAGCAAAGGGTGACTTAGTCATCTTTCCAAGCAAACAAGACTCGCATGTGTCATCTTCCCTAAGGTTGAATGACTCCAACACTCCATCCTTTTAGAGTTGGGCTATGCGTTTCTTGTTGACATGTCCAAGACGACAATGCCACAAGGATGCTTTATCCATACTATTGGAAGCATCTATGTTCAAAACATCATTTCCTAAGTTAATCAACAATCATAACAGTTTCATAAATTCCATTACATGGTATAGCTTCAAAATAAAATACACCATTTAGATAAGCTAAAATAGAACCATTCTCATTATTAAAAGAAAATCTAAAACCTTGTCTAAACAAACCATGAAATGAAATGATGTTTCTAGCCATTACTGGCGAATAGCAACAATTGTTCAAATCTAAACTTAAACCATTCCTAAGCACTAAAGAATACACTCTAATCTTGGTCACAGGCGACGATCTTCTGTTCCCCATGATTAGATTAATCCTTCCATGCTCCACATCCCTAGTTCTTCTTAGTCCCTACACATTAGAACAAATTTGGTAACCACAACCGGTATCAAGAACCCAAGAAATAGCATGAGATGAATCGTTAGATTTAATTGTGTATATACTTGCGAAAGACGGCTTGATCTTTCCTTCCTTGATGGCTTGCAGGTACTCTGGGTAGCTTCTCTTCCAATGTCCTATCTTGTGGCAGTGGTGGCACTCTGCCTCCTTTGGGATAGGGCAGGGTTTAGGAGGATCAACTTTGGTCCCACTAGAAGAGGCACCATATCGGGTTTTAACCTTGCGATAGTTCTTAGACAAAGCCTTCCTCTTCTTTCCCTTTCCTTGTCTAATAGCCAAAACAGGAGCAGCGGGTGGATTGGGAGTTGGTGCAACAGACTTGTCCTTGAAGTTGCTCTCAGCGACCCTCAAGAGACCTTGGAGTTTGCTTAGGGTGACCTCCTCTTTGTTAATGTGGTAGGTCATCCTAAATTGATTGTAGCTTGGAGGCAAAGAGTGAAGCACCATGTCGATCGCCAAGTCTTCCCCAAAGTCAACATTCAACTTGCGTAGACGGTCGACATACCTTTGCATCTTTTGCAGGTGCACAGTAAGAGACTCTCCATGACCCATCTTAGCAAAAATTATGTTAGTGAAAATCTCATAACGCTCTTGTCTCGCGTTTTGGTGGTATCTCTCCAATAAGTCTTGATGCATCTCGTACGGGTACATGTCCTCATAGGACTTTTGGAATTCGGAGTTCATAGTGGCTATCATGATGCAATGAACCTTCGTTGCATCACGCTCGTGAGTTTCAAAAGCGGTTATTTAAGCCGGAGTAGCGATTTCAGGATTGATTTTCTCGAGCTTCTCATCGAGGACATACTCCTTATCCTCATAGCGAGCAATAGTGCAAATGTATCTTATCCATTCGCTAACGTTCGTCCCATCGAAGGTGACCTTTTGACAAAGGCTCATCAATGTGAAAGAACTAGCAGCAACGTTGTTTGCATTCGACATCTACAAATAGAAAGGACAAAGATAGATTAGATTATGATTCCCTAATTATCACCGAATAAGAAAAATTAGGGCTAGGATCCAACAACAATATTTACATATTAGAAAAGGGATGCCGTAATCTAACATGCAAATAATTTGAAGGTAAGTGAATGACGATTCACTAATTCTCCACCATGTAAACCTAACTTTAAGTTCAAAATGAATTTGAGAATTCCTAGGTTTAGATGAGATTCATTGAAACATTTCAACGGCATGTTTAAATCTCGATATGCCCCTCTTGTTTGTGACTGAGATATCGAGGATCACAAAGCGGGTGTGAATTACCATGCAAATTCACATGGTGCCTTCATTGTAACAATCACCTATTCGATGTGCCGGTAAACCACACACGCTCCATCGAACTATGATAAACAATGAATCACCCTTTGCCACCTTTTCTTAGAATCAATTAGTGTGCCGGTAAACCACACACGCTCCACTAACTTCTTAGCAAGGGTGCAAAGTTTAATTTCATGGGATTGCATCAATTCACTTTTCCTAAAGTAACTAAGATTGGGAAATTAAAAAAAAACATGTAGTTACTTTGTATATTATACTTTTAATGAGAGGATGAGGTTGCCCTATCCTACCCGTTCGGCTAACGACCCTCCACCGATCAAGCAAGCGGTGGGTGTGAGTGTACACCCATTAAGTGCCATTTTATAGGCCGCAACCTTATACTCACCTTATAGATCGGCTTCGTGAATGAGGCCTACTAGCGGTAAGACTAGCATTTTAGTTATACATATATATATATATATATATATATATATATATATATATATATATATATATATATATATATATATATATATATATATATATATATATATATATATTAATCTTGTAATATTATATTAGTATAGGGTTGTATTTTAAACTTGTAAAATTCTAGGGTTTGAAATTTAAATTGTCTAAATTAAACTTTTAATCACAAAACATAAATTTCAAAAATTGAGGACAAGTTTTAAACATTTAAAACATGGAGGATCAAATAACAAATAATCTTAATTCACAATTAATTCCATAATTATCCATATTTGATTTATTTAAGATTTCTTGCATAAGAATTTACTAATTTAATCAAAATAATTAATTAATTATCACATAAGGAAATTACATATTTTATTAATTGATAAATCTCTTTAATTAGATCAAGATTATAGTCATATATATCAAAAAAATCGGATTAGGGTTGATCTAATATGATAAAGGCAAGTTTCCATAAGATAAATATCAAAAAATCCCGAATCTGGCCCTTCCTGACGCTTGGACTCGCCGAGTGCACCATGGGACTCGCCGAGTCAGGCCAACTCGCCGAGTCCACCATGGGACTCGCCGAGTCCATGACTCAGAAACACAAAATTCGAATTTTGTAGGTAAGATTCAAACAAAAAAGCAACAATTTAATAGAAACCAATCTAGGCTCTGATACCACTGATGGGTTTTGGCCATATGAACATTCCTATGTGCACATGCAAACCCTAATGCTTGGATCTAGGTTTCTCTAATTAAACATGCTTTGAATCCAAGACTTCTAATGACTAATTAAGTATAAGAACGATACAAAATAACATCTAGAAGTTTACCTTTGAATCTCTTGTTTTGATCTTGTTGTCTTGGAGCTCTAGAGTCACAATTGTCACTCCTCTAATGGTTTACAAACACCAACTAGCAAGGAGGATGATTTGAGAGAGAGGTTAGGGAAGAAATCGGCCAGAGGTACTTTACTTTTGAAGAGATGCCGATTTCCCTTGCCCTAGGGGTCTATTTATGCTTGTAAGGCTCCTAGGGTTACACCCTTAAACCCTAGTTGAATAATCTTTCCTTAAAGCAATCCAAATCCTTTCCATGATAAGCCTTGGACGAATTTGAGGCTATCCCAAGACCTAGAATTCGTCCATCCTCTATCCAAGAAGGATTTACAGCCCAAAGTGTAACTATCAAACAATTAACAGTTTATACCCTCTTATTTAATTAATCTCCTTAAGTCACCAAATTAATACTAATTAATCTATGACTTATATTAATAAAATAACAATATTATTATTCCTTATATTATTCTCATAATATATTAATAATATCTATTCTCTCATAATAAATCATCCTGTCAAGTTGCTATGGTGAAGGCAACCCAAAAGGACCATGCACAATCGGGTCAAATACTTGCCTAATATAGTTGCAGCCTTAGACACTATTCCAACAGGGTTGTAGCAACCGAAGTAATTGTAAGGCTACGGGAAGACCATAAAATTTAGATGAGTAGAAATAGACCATGGAGTGGGGCCCGTAGGCTGAAATCAATGTTTTAAAACCCGGGTTGAACCGGCCGGTTCAACCGGTTGGACCGTGACCCAGGGTAGAACACAGGTCATTTGAGAACGGTTGTTCGTAAAAATATAGACCGGATCAAACCGGCTGGGTTTCGCTGAACCGCGGTTCGACCATTTATGTTGAACCGGTTAAAACCGGGTTGACCTATTTTAATTGGGTTTGGATAGTTGGATACAAGTAGCGAACACCAAAACAACGAGTCCTTTGCGGTTACTTCAATGTTTTTCAATATTTAAACTTTGTGGACATCAAATTATTGGTTTTATATATTTATGCAATATGCAGGAAATTAAAAATATATAAAAATAGAAAAAGACCATAAACCGGGTTGACCCGGCGGTTCAACCGGTTGACCCGTGAACCGGTCATCACACCGGGTAAACTAAAAACCTAGGTTTTAAAACATTGGCTGAAATAGGCCGTTACAGTAGTGTTGTAAGGCTACTATTTAGCTTGTAACTTTCACTTGGGTTGAAATAGACTTGTTGGCTGAGATAGGCCTTATTGTTTGTTTTCCTATTCCTATGATTATTCATGAGGGATTTTAGAGCAGATTGGATGTGTAAACTAGCTTAATCTTAGTTTTTTGGTTTTTGGTTTAGGGTTTCTCTCTTGCGTCTGTATGCAAGGTTGTCCATAATGGTTGTTGGTCATGGATTCTGTTATCTATTTATCAGTAGAACGATACGGGGCTGGGGAGATCTTGGCTTAATCTATGTATTTTTGAATTTTGATTAAGGGATTAGTTCCTCATGATGTTGGTTAGTTGTGATGTGTTTTGTGTTTGTTTCATAGTCGGGTCGTGTGTTCTTGCTAAATTACTGAATCAACTTCTGGGTCTGAACAGGGTGTGTAGGCCGATGCTGGATCAGTTGGTGATCGTGTTCATTGATGATATTTTGTTGTACTCGAGATCTAGAGAGCAGCACGAGGAACATTTGAGAGAGATTCTCGGGGTATTGAGATTGGAGAGGCTTTTTGCCAAATATACGAAGTGTGATTTTTGGTTACGAGAGGTCCGGTTCTTGGGACACCTCGTTAACCAGGATGGGATATTGGTCGATCCGGCCAAGATTGAGGAGTTATGAGATGGGAGGTGCCGAGATCACCCACCGAGATTAAAAGTTTTATAGGTTTGACCGGCTATTATCGGAGATTTATCAGTGATTTCTCCAAGATCGCCGTACCTCTCACCAGGTTGACCTGGAAGGGTGTTGCTTTTTCATGGGGTCCGGAGCAGCAGACCTCGTTTGAGACACTTCTCCAAAGATTGTACGAAGCCCCAATGCTAGCCCTCCTGGAAGGGATGGAGAATTTTGTGGTGTATTGTGATGCATCGATATTAGGCATGGGTGCAGCGCTTATGCAGAGGGGGCATGTGATAGCGTATGCGTCGAGGCATCTGAAGCCTCATGAGACGAGGTATCCCACCCACGATTTGGAGTTGGGGGCAGTGGTGTTCGCCTTCAAGATCTGGCGTCACTATTTGTATGGGGTTCGGTGTACCATCTACACGGACCACAAGAGTTTGAAGTATTTGATGGACCAGTCCAATCTGAATATGCGCCAGAGGAGATGGCTGGATGTGGTAAATGATTACGATTATGAGATCCCATACCACCCAGGCAAGGCTAATGTCGTAGCTGATGCCCTGAGCCGTAGGGCGGAGAGCGCCCCGATTCGAGATATTTGTATGCGGTTGACAGTGATGACTTCCGTGTTGGACACCATTCGGGAGGCCCAGGAAGAGGCCATGAGACCGGAGAACCATAAGAGGGAGCGGGTGACTGGGCAGGTTCCAGAGCTCATTACCGGTAGTCGCGGGCTGATGACCCTTCAGGGTCGGATTTGGGTGTCGTATGCAGGCAGAGCGCGCACCACCTTGATGGAGGAGGCACATAAATAAAGATTTTCGATCCATCCCGTGGCCACTAATATGTATTAGGATTTGAAGAAGGATTATTGTTGGCCATGTATGAAGAGGGATGTAGCATGGTTTTTTGAGAGGTGCTTAAGCTGTTAAAGTGTTAAGGCCGAGCACCAGCGACCGCATGGCATGTTGTAACCACTTGAGGTTCCCCAATGGAAGTAGGAACATAGTTTTATGGATTTCATCACCAAGTTGTCGAGGACCGCGAGGGGTGTCGACGCAATTTGGGTGATCGTCGACTGGCTGACGAAGAGCGCTCACTTTCTTGCTATCAGTGAGAGCTCTTCTGCTGAGAGGCTGGCAGAGTTGTATCTGAAGGAGGTCGTATCGTGGCATGGAGTGCCGATCTCGATTGTATCAGACCGGGATGTACTTTTTACTTCCAGGTTCTGGAAGAAGTTCCACGAGGAGTTGGGCACGAGGCTGAATTTCAGTACCGCTTACCACCCACAGATGGATGGACAAAGTGAGCGGACAATTTATACGCTCGAAGACATGCTTCGGGCATGTGTGTTGGACTTTGGAGGGAGTTGGGACACGTATCTGCCATTGACTGAGTTTTCTTATAACAACAGCCACCATTCGAGCATTGGTATGCCTCCCTTTGAGTTGTTGTATGGGAGGAGGTGTCGGACTCCCATCTGTTGGGGAGAGGTAGGGCAGCGAGTGATGGGAAGCATTGAGATAGTGCTTCAGACAACAGAGCAGATACATCAGGTCAGGCAGAGGTTGTTGACAGCTCAGAGTCGCCATAAAAGTTACACGGACAGGCGACGATTCGAGCTCGAGTTTCAGGTTGTGGATTTTGTACTCCTGAAAGTGTCTCCTTGGAAAGGAGTGATTCGATTCAGGAAGAGGGGCAACCTGGGGCCCTGGTATATTGGGCTGTTTGGGGTAATCGCGACGGTGGGCAAAGTAGCATATCGTTTGGAGCTACCTGCGGAGTGGGGCCAGATTCATGATACCTTCCACGTGTCTCAGCTGAGGAAGTGTATAGCCGACGAGTCGGCAGTGGTACCGTTGGAGGATATCCAGGTGGACACAAGTCTGAATTATGTTGAGAGGCCGATCGCAATCTTGGATCGGGAGATCAAGGTTCTGATGAACAAGGAGGTGCCCCTGGTTCAGGTTCATTGGTACCATCGGAAGGGTCCGAGCTAACTTGGGAGCCGGAGTCGGAGATGTGGGAGCAGGATCCGGAGTTGTTTTCGACATGAGACTTCGAGGGCGGAGCCTGGTTCTAGTAGGGGAGAATTGTAACATCCCGAAATTTAGTTACAGCCATTTAACCCTTCTCCTTCTCCCAAGTTGTCAAGTTAATTCCCTTAAGTAAAAAGTTAGGCTAGTGAGTATGCTGGGCGTACAAAGGAGTACACTGCGCGTACTCGCACGCTTAATTTTGGACGTGGTTCGCCTGGGTACGCTAGGCGTACCCAGGGTTATGCTGGTTGTAGCGAGCCCAGGTGTAAACCCTAATTTGGGGCTTGTGCACTATAAAAGGAATGTTATGGCCTTGACCTCAGCCTCCATTCTAAAAGAGTGTCCTCCTTCGTTTCTAGCTAGTGTGTTGGTGTTCTAAGCTTCTAAGTGTCATTTCAAGGTGGTAGAAGAGAAGAAGAGGCCATTTTGGAGGCTAGAAGTTTGTGTGAAAGAGTAGATCTGAGCTTGTCATTGGTTGGAGCTTCTTCTTGAGGTAAAAAAGCTGAAAACTTGCCTTGTCATTTGTGTTGTGTGCTTCCTGGACCAATTTCTAGGGTTTTTGGTCCCAAAATGGAGACTTTATGAGCAAATGGTCTCCATTGGCCTAGATCTATCATATTTCAGGACTATAAGAGTTGTATGTTCATAAAAATGCAATCTTGGACATAAATATTGAGCCATGCATGAGATCTAGACCTTTGGAGGAAAAAAGGAAAAGTGTTAGAGGGTGTAGGGACCTTTACAGCCATGCCAAGGCTTAAAGGTTCCGACTTTATGGGATAAGAGGCTTAAGGAGAGTCATATCTGGAAGTTGAAGGAGTGTCTTAACCGTTTAAGACCAAAATCCATGGAAAGGCTGAAACTGAGACTTACGCTGGGCGTAACTCTCAGTACGCGCAACGTAAGGGGTTGAGACCCTGATTATGGTTTGCCGACATACTCCCCGTGAACAGAGATGGTACGCGCCACGTACTGCCTTCTGTTGACTTTCGTTGACTTTTAGGGTTTTGGTCAACCTTTGGACTTTTGGGTCAGGGAGGGGTAAAATGGTCTTTTACCCTTCTGTGGAAATTGTAGAGTGGAGTTAATCTAGCCTTTGAGAGCCATTATTTATTTGAGAGTATTGTTAAGTGTTTAGGCGGGGGCTAGACGAGTATGTTCGAGTGTGAGACTATCCGAGATACTGAGGCGAGTCTTCTCACTATACTGTACCTGGAAGGGTACCTATGTGTGACCGGAAGGTCTTATATGCTATATATGTGCTACATGCTGATATGTGATATGTATGTGTTATGTATGCTATGTATGATAAGGACCGGAAGGTCAAGATGATATGGACCGGAAGGTCAAGATGACATGGACCGGAAGGTCAGGAGATTATGGACCGGAAGGTCGATATGGGTAGGACCGGAAGGGTGAATGATCCTCCAAGCATAAATATGGGTGACCCTAACAAAGCTTGATTTTATGAAAGTATCGAAGTAGTTGTGCTCGATAAAGTGGAAGAGTTTATGAAGAGACATTAGAAAAGTTATGACATCGAAAATACGAATTTCAATCAACTTGATTTTCGTACAAATCCTCTGATTTTTTCTTTAAATCAATTCAAACTTGCTTTGAAAAAGCAAAGAAGAAGTTTGGTCGCTGGTGAAAATAGTGATAGTCATATCGGTTGTCCATGATGTTCTTTTTGAGGGGTTGATGCATAATTTTTGATATTTTGTGGTCTGAGAAAACAATGTGGCTTTTGAGTTCACAATTGTAGATTTTCCGCTGATGAATCCAAATGATCTCATCATAGTTTCCAAGATTTTGTGTGAAGTGAATTCTTCACAAGTTGTTGAGGAAAATCGAAATACATTTTTCATTGGTTATGCTCACATTAAGGCCTTCATTGATTGCTACTACAATTATTTGGCTGTAATAGAAATTGATCTAGCCATTGCAATCAACAAGTCATAAAAGGTGCCAAAAACTTCGTTGAAGGGGAAGATAAACATAGATAAATTTGAAGATGTAGAAATTATCCATAAACCCTTTGGCGTTGTTTTACAAGTGAGGAATAAAAATACAAAGTTGACAACAAACGATATTGAGAGTTACACGAACTCTCCTTTTTCAAACATTTTGCTCCGTATGAACAATTGCAAGAAGACCGATGATGAAGACAAGGCGGAAAATCAAAAAATCATTCTATGGTATATAGAGATAAGAAAGGTGTTGCTACAGATAATGAAGAAACTGACATAAAGATTTGATTGTTCTCACAAAGGGGGAGAATGTTATGTCACACCCCCGAACCAGACGGCGGAAACGTCCTAGGGCTCGGGTGACTTTAATGGAATATCATCACAATGAATATACATGAATCCTAACATAAACATCACCATGCATCAATATATTACATCTGGAATTGTTCACATCAAGTACATTGTTTTAACATTACACATTCATAACATCAATTGTTAGAGTGTTTTCAACAACATAAAATCCTAACATTACTTCATATTACCCTTCCACTTACCTGTTACCTGAGAATACAAGTTATTATGGAAAAAGGTCAACATATGAAATGTTGGTGAGCTCATAAGCAATGTTGTGATAAAATGATTTGTATAGTTTGTAAAACCTAGAAAATCCGATATTTTTTGAAAAGACTTTTGTTTATCAAAGTGTGAAGATCCATAAGTTGATGCATGAATGATTTCAAAAACATATATATGAAGGGTATTTTGTATTATAGTTATAAAAATTTCGAGCGAGTAGTATTGAATCCCCCAGAAAACCCGATGTTTTCCGATGTTGACAGGTATCCGTGATTACTGATTTTTGTAATGTCATATAGAATGAATATTGATTGCTCCACATTGTATATCGTCCTAATTTCCTCTACTTTGATTTATCATAAGCCTTAGCGAACGAAGAGAAGAGAAGCACTATGTCCTGCTACTATCGTAAGTACCTTAGGCTGTCGAGAATGCGAAACACATGATGGTCCAACTCGCATTTGATTACTTTGACCTTACTAGCCTTACTAATGGGCCACTAGGGACCAATAGCACATAAAAGCTATTGAAAGTCCTTTTACACGAAATTGGGTCATAGGAGGCCCAATAACACATAAGCGTTATCCCTTTGGGCCCAAAGATCATCTTGAAGGACTTGCAAGATCCATCAAACATGATTTGAAACTCTCAAGCCCAAAGTTTGTAAGTTTACTCATCCTAGTTATCGCGTATCTATTGAAGTGTTTGATTTAACGGTTGTTGTTTTTGTATTGATTCGAGACCGAATCAATTCGTTTATAACGATATTTGGAGTCAAATGTGTATTCGTTTTCCATTTTGCCGGTAGTCGTGGATTTTGCATTTTGACTTAATGAATTTATTTGTTTAAAAGTAGAAGTTTGACCTTTTCACTACCTTTCTTCTTATAAAAATAACAATTTTAGTCATTTATATAAAAGAATTTCATTTTTAGTCCTTAAAACATTTTCTTGACACGTTTGCATCATAAACTTGTTAAATGGACAGTTTTAACCCAAAATTTGTTTTGTTAACAGATCCAGCCCTTACAGAATGGTATTTCTCGGTTAAAACCCCATTTTTCGCAACTTTTACAATTTTGGCCCAAAATCCAAAAACTTTACATTTTTGGTCCTTTTTGATAGTGAAAAGCATTTTTGACCCTTGAAATAGTTTTATTACGCTATTTATCCCCTGTTTTGAAGAAAGTTTCATTTCAGCCCCTTAAATTGTCATTTTTCGCAATTTTATGCTTATTGGGCCAAAAAGCCCAAAATTAGCCCATTAAGCTAAAAATTTACATTACAAGTCCTTTGAAAGTTTTATTATTCAGAAAAACGATTATGGAAATTTTTTTGACTCTTTTGGCACTTAAGAAACTGTGACTTGACCATTTTTAACCCTAGTTTTGTATATTTGACATTTTAAGCCCAAAAATGGGTTTTTATGTTGAAATATGTTTATCATAATCTTATAAGATATTGTTCTTGACTTGTTTAGTATAAATAACTTAGATTATGTTTGTTTCCCTTCTCATATCATAGATCTCGAGATTCACCCCTTTTTAGTTACATATTTATCACAAAAACACATAAATATATACATACATGCATAAAATCACACATAACATACATGTACACATAGATCTACACATTTTCTTGTATTCTCCCCCATAAAACACATGAAAAACAAAAAGAGAGGGGTATGAAGCTCATCTTGAGTTGTAGTTTGGGTTTTGAAGAGAGAAATGAAGATAGTTTCGATCCTAGCAAGTCCTCTTGGTAAATCTCGAATTTAGTGGCTTCTTGGATGCAAGATCACAAATTTGAATAGATTTAGAAGAGATTTTTGATGAAATGAAGTAGCTAGATCATAGATCTAAACATAAAATTACCTTGGATGATGATTTTTGTGGAAGAATCTCCTTATCAAGCTCTAAATCTCGAAATCTTTTTGAAGGATGGAGAGAGTATCTTTGACAGAGAGTTTGAGTGAAATGTGTGTGTGTTTGTGTTGTGTTAATCCGAGAGAAGGAAATATAGGAGAGAAGAGAGAGTAGATGAAGTGATGTGTGCATGGGGACATGAGTTTTGCATGGAGATCCAAGAGATAATAAAGAGGTGGCAATGGAAGTCAACCCTCTTCCATTTTGGTGTAGTTGGGTAGAGAAAGGAGAGGGGAAAAGAAAAAGGATTAGGCCTTGTATGCTTAAGCCCATTTTATGGTTATGTTAGATGATTTTCAGCCCAATAAAAATCAAAGAATGATTTTTATGATCTATTAGGGCTAATTTAAATTTGTTGTGACCCAATAAGGCCCATTAAAGATAACCTAGTTCATTTTAGGCTTATAAGGCCCACAATATTAAGTTTCATGTATATGGGTCCAATTAGGGCCCATTTGAGGGTTCTAGGTTCAAGATAGTTAAATTGGAAACTTATTGATCCATTAGGTCCAATAAGGAAATCCTAGTCCAAAATGGACTTAAACCGGGATTTCAAGGGTTTTCCAATTCTTTGTTGACTATTTGTAGTGCTTGAATGAAGTATTTGATGAAGTTTTGTTGTTACTGAATAAACATCATACATGCTTTCACATTGTTGGCTCACATTTGTTATCATTGTTTAATGTTTACAAGGCATCAAATTCCTAGTTGTGACATGTTAGGTCGAAAGTTTTTGTGAGAGTCGAAATGTAGTGTCTTTTTGTTAGCGTCTGTAAATATTAAAAGCTTAAGGACTTTCGTTATCGTTATATATTTACAAGGCAAATTAGAGTTTCTCATTTAACGTTTAGTCATTGTATTATTTTTGTTTGTGAGTACCCTATAGTTAAGGTAAGTACTTAGAGGTTATAGTAAGAACTTTTTCATATATTCTCTTGTACTCGAAATCTCTTTCTATCGTTCCGGACAAATAACAGAGCTGAAAACAGATCTTATTTAGATATTTATGTTCTTATTTTCTTTAATTAAATCGATTGATTCAAACACATTTTTTTTCACTCTTCAGATAATATCACACTCGGACATGAAAGAAGTCCCAAAACAAAACCTATCCACATAAAAACGTTCGCTACCAAGCCTCAACCCAACTAACATAACCAAACGGGCATTGCCCACACGTCGCACCGCAGACAACATAAACAAGTGGGCTCGCTTATGGGTCTCTCCCAAGATAACATAAAAAAGGGTCTCACACAAGATAATATAAACAAACGGGCCTTGCCCATGGGTCTCACCCAAGATAACATGAGCAAACGAGCCTCACCCACACTAAAAAGCTATACAAGCCTAAACATCGACACAGCTCTAACAGCTCTCAAGTCTGAAGAAGGAGCGGTTAAACAATAATGATGAGTCTGACTCAACCCAAGCAAAAACCATGATCCTCCGATAAATATTCAATCACCACCGCAACGGCTTAGCTTAGAAAATGAATGCTACATGCTAGATCATATACTTATAACATTCTAAAGATTGACATGGGCTCCCCCATGGTCTTCCACACAAACCTACAAAGATAGCGAGATTGACTAACAAGAGATAGACCCTACCCTGTTAGACAGGGTCATAGACAGAGTCAAGGTTTCGAGTGACCTCACACCAAGGCCTTCATCAGACTACAATAGGCAGAGAGGACCTCACACCAGGGGCGGACCTAAGGGTGGTCCACGGTGGCACCGGCAACCCCTAACTTTTTCGGCCGCAGTGGAAAATTTTTCGAAATTTTTATTTTTTCTACTACCGTGCAACCCCTAACTCTCCCGTGCAACCCCTACTGTAAAATCCTGCGTCCGCCCCTGCCTCACACCACTCTTAACTTGATTCCTTAACAACTCCTTCACTAATCACAACTGACTGATGAACAACACTTCTTGCACGAGCTTCATAATTGACAACCATTTGAACCTGTTACCCGCTATACTCGAATATGAGACTCTGAGATGACCCTCACTCGAAATATTTCCATATGAAGAAGCGATTCTCCCCCACATGGAATTAGCTAAACTGCGAAAAATTCATAATCAACTAATCAACTAATTATCCCAACTAAATACAATAATTCCACCGCATGGCTCGTAACAATCACTCCTGACATTACCAATCATAAAGGAATAAGAATCCTTCAACAAAACTAAAAAGATTCCAATTAACTACAACCCAAAATAACAAAATCCAAAGAGTTCCTACACACATTTAAAAACTTACAACTGATGGGTTTTGAACATTCTAACACTTCCTAAGTGTACATGCAACCCTAATAACCTTGGATCTATGTTTGTCTAATTATCATGCAAAGTTAAATTTCCAAGGTTATATTCCTATCTAGCATACATGGGGAACAATTTCTAACTTGAATGAAAGATAGAATAACTTACCTTGTTGTTGCTTATGTTCCTTGAAAGCTTGTGAGCCTAGCACCCCAAGTGTGATGCCTCAAATGCTTCACACAACACCAAATGTTCTTGGAAAGACTTTTGAGAGAATACACACTTCTTAAAATTGGCCAAGCCCTCTAGTTTCTTATGTGTACCCGATTTTGGTGGAGTATGGGACTCTTGTATGGTGTTGACACATCTTGGGTTACACCATGTAAACCCTAATGTGTCATGACTCTTCATTTCCATGACCCATGGGTTTGTAACTCCCATGGAGCATCCATGGAGCATCCTATGGGTGGAACCCAACTTGATAATCCATGGAGCCTCTTAGCCCACTATACAAGATATGAATGATTTACATAATCAACCCATATATTTAATTAGTTATCCTTTGATCACTTAATTAATTCTAAATTAATTCTTGATCAAACTAATCAAATAATATTATTAATATATTAGAACTTATAATATATTAATAATCTCCAAGTGTTATTACTCTCATTTAGTCTATCCAATTGCATGGTGCCATGCAACCCAAATGGACCATGCTGGGTCGGGTCAAGTAGTGACCCGAATTAGTTATGGACTTTGACACCTTATCCAACAGTCTCCCACTTGGATAAGTCTAATAACTATAACTCCAGTACTTCAGGAACCGACCGACAATCGTAGCTCTTTCAAGGTCTCTTGGAACTGAGAAGATGATGGTACGCCATTTAAGATAAGGGATCATATAATCCTCCATTCTAGATATCAGCCGGACAAATACATTGAACAATGTCTTACTTATTGTCCAGCAGTTTGTTTCTCGATTTCCGATTTGTTTTGACATAGAACAAAATTGAACACATCAATTAGGTTCTGACCGGGCCCGGTACATGGGTCAAAACAAGATCATTGAGGGGCCCAGATATCAGCTTCTAATCCAAGAAGGAACAGATAAACTTCGACTCATATGTTTGTTCTACCACTCATTGAATTACACACAAAAGCACGTTTTATAACATCGAGTTACCAATACGTTTTCGTACAATCAATGCATAACCAAATTGTAAGTAACAAATCATATCTCTAGGCTTGAAGACTTATATGATATTACCGTCTCACGATCACTCGAGATAGAATTCCATGAAGTGATTCCAGTGAGCGTGGGTTGAGTCCAATGCTCAGAACTTATGAGCACTCATGATTGTTGTAGCCTTGTCCAACACCTTAGACCTCTACAACCAATCATGGCAGTCTTGATTCATACCTACTTCCGACATATGACCGACTGTGGAGGTTTGAATAATATGTTATACCAAACAAAATTATTCTGGAAGTCAAAACATGCAAAAGAAATATAGTAAACTATCGACAAGAGATAGAAATACTTTACTCATAAATAAAACACCTTTTATTCATCATCTAATGTCAATTACACTTTACAAATTTATGGGTTATCTAACTACTAAATATAATATCATCCTTCAGCCCTATGCTCCGAGCATGCTGGAGATACTTAACCCGAGTCAGTCCCTTTGTGAGGGGATCTGCTGGATTCTCATCCGATGATACCCTCTTTGCCACAAGGAGTCCTTCTTCTATCCGATGTCTGATAAAATGGTATTTTTTTTCGATGTGTCTGGATCTCCCGTGATCCCTTGGATCATTAGCTAAGGCAACAACACTTTCACTATCACAGAAAATTTCTATTGGTTCTTTAATAGCTGGTACAACTCCAAGGTCTCCAATGAAGTTCTTCAGCCATATCGCCTCCTTTGCCGCCTCGGTAGCTGCAATATACTCTGATTCACAAGTTGAATCAGCCACTGTCTCTTGCTTGGAACTCTTCCAAGAAATTGCTCCTCCATTTAGGGTAAAGACCCAGCCCGACTGAGAGCGGAAATTATCCCTATCAGTTTGAAAGCTAGCATCACTATACCCCACAACTCTCAAGTCATCACTCCCACTGAGGGTAAGGACCCAGTCCTTAGTCTTCCGTAGGTAATTGAGGATATTCTTTACCACAGTCCAGTGTGCCTTGCCAGGGTTTGCCTGATACCTGCTAACCATGCTCAGGGCAAAGGCTACATCAGGTCGAGTACACGTCATAGCATACATGATCGATCCTACAGCCGAAGCATAAGGTATTCGACTCATTTCTGCTATCTCAGCCTCAGTGCTAGGACTTTGTGTCTTACTCAATCTGGTGTTACTCTGGATGGGTAACTCTCCTTTCTTGGAATCCTGCATGCTGAATCTCTTCACCACCTTATCCAAGTAGGTACTCTGACTAAGTCCAATTAGTCTTTTACTCCGATCTCTCAAGATCCTTATCACTAGAATATAGGTAGCTTCTCCTAGGTCCTTCATAGAGAAACACTTCCCAAGCCAGGACTTAACTTCCTGCAGAGTTGGGATGTCATTTCCTATGAGTAGTATGTCATCCACATACAACACCAAAAAACTAACTATACTCCCACTAGCCTTGACATACACGCAAGACTCATCTTCACTCATAGAAAAGCCAAATTCCTTGACCTTTTCATCAAAGCAAAGATTCCATCTGCGAGGTGCTTGCTTCAATCCATAAATGGATTTCTCAAGCTTACACACTCTATTAGGGTACTCGTTGCTGACAAAACCCTCTGGCTGACTCATGTAAACATCTTCAGCCAACTTTCCATTAAGGAAAGCGATTTTGACATCAATTTGCCATATTTCATAGTCATGAAATGCAGCTATGGCTAACAAAACCTGAATAGACTTAATTTTGGCTACTGGAGAAAAGGTCTCATCATAGTCCACTCCAGGAATTTGAGAGAAACCCTTTGCAACCAGTCTAGCCTTATATGTGTGTACATTACCATCCATGTCGGTCTTCTTCTTGAAGACCCATTTGCACCCTACTGTCTTACGACCTGGTATATTCTCAACCAAGTTCCAAACTTGATTGTCATACATGGACTGTATTTCGCTATCCATTGCCTCTTTCCACTTGGTTGACTCAGGGCCTGCCATGGCTTCCGCGTAACTGTTAGGTTCATCCAGGCCTAACAGTGTCTCATCACTGATAAGTGTATCTCCTTCTACAGTAATATGGAATCCATAGTAATGCTCAGGAGCATTCCTAACCCTTGTGGAACGCCTCAGAAGTATAGACTTGTCAATTGGCTCAACAAGAGTTTCCTCCTCAAGTTGAGTGCTAGGGTTTGAAGTTCCTTCACCGCTTGACTCTTGAATTTCTTCAAGATCAACTTTCCTCCCACAGTTTCCTTGGCTTATGAACTCTCTCTCTCTCTCTCTCTCTAAAGAAAGCCCTCTTAGCTACAAAGACCACATTTTCACTAGGTCTGTAGAAGAGGTAACCAAAGGATTGTTATGGGTAGTCGATGAAAATACACCTCTCGCTTCGGGGTTCGAGCTTATCATGAGTCTCGCATCTCACCGAAGCCTCGTATCCCCAAATCTTGATGTGGTCTAGTTTGGGTACTTTACCAGTCCACATCTCGTGAGGAGTTTTGGCAACTTTCTTTGTAGGGACTAGATTAAGGATATGGGCGGCAGTCTCTAAGGCATACCTTCAGAATGAGATTGGTAGCATCTTAATGTTCCTGCCCAATTGATTCTATTAGATAGTCAAGGAACTCTGAACTAAGATACTCAACACCACGATCGGATCGAAGCATCTTAATGTTCCTGCCTAATTGATTCTCGAATTCCTGTTTAAATTCCTTAAACCTTTAGAAAGTCTCTGACTTATGCTTGATCAAGTAGACATATCCATATCTACTGTAATCATCAGTAAAAGTCAAATAATAACGATTAGCATCCCTTGTGGCATGTTTGAATGGTCCACACACATCCGTGTGTACAACGTCCAACAAACCCTCACCCCTCTCACACGAGCCTGTGAAGGGTGACTTTGTCATTTTTCCAGGTAAGCATGATTCGCAACTATCATCTGACTTTAGGTCAAATGACTCCAAGACTCCATCCTTTTGGAGTTGGCCTATGCGTTTCTTGCTTATATGTCCAAGACGACAATGCCATAATGATGCTTTATCCAAGTTATTATTATTAATAGAATCAATACACAAAACATTATTTCCTAAGTTATCTATAACAGATACAACTTCATACACACAATCACAAGGTAATGCTTTAAACTAAAGAACATTATTAAAGAAAGCATCAATAGAACCAACTTCATAATTAAACGAAAAGGTAAACCCTTGTTTGTACAAAGCATGAAAGGAAATAATATTTCTTGCCATTCCTGGCGAATAACAACATTTATTCAAATCTAAATTAAACCCACTACTTAGCGATAAAGTATAAACTCCAATCTTGGTAACAGGTAAAGCTTTCCTATTCCCCATGATTAAGTTTATTCTTCCTTGCTCCACATTCTCACTTCTTCTTAGTCCCTGCAAGTCACAACAAATATGAATACCACAACCGGTATCAAGGACCCAAGATTTAGAATGGGGTGTGTTATTAGAAATGATAGTGTAAATACCTGCATTTTTGGGTTTAACTTTGCCATCCTTCACATCTTGCTGGTATTTTGGGCAGTTCCACTTCCAATGTGATTTTTCATGGCAATAGAAGCATTCAGCCTCTTTTGGGTCAGAAGAAGGAGTGATGAAACCTTTCTTTGTTCCACTTGAAGAAGAGCCATCAAGGGTCCGAGCCTTGGTACCCTTCGAAGAGCTCTTTCTTTTCTTCCCTCGACTTTACCGATTGCCAAAACCGGAGTAGAATTTGGAGTAGGAATGTTAACAACCGACTTCCCCTTAAGACCCGTTTCTGTGGTCTTGAGAAGTCCTTGAAGTTTGCTGAGTGTGACCTCTTCCTTATTCATGTGATATGTCATGCGGAATTGATCATAGCACGATGGTAAGGAGTGCAAAATGATATCTATTTCAAGCTCCTCATGGAAGTTCACATTAAGCTTCAGCAAACGATCCACATACCTTTGCATTTTTTGCATGTGGCTCGTGACGGATTCCCCGTCCTTCATCATGGCTGTTATCATGGAGCAGATGATTTCATACCTCTCTTGTCGTGCACTTTGATGGTATCTTTCCATCAAATCCTGGTGCATTTCATAAGGGTAGAAATCCTCATATGACTTTTGGAGTTCCGCTGTCATCGTGGCCATCATGATGCATGCCACTTTCGTAGCATCCCTTTCATGTGCCTGAAAGTCAGCGATCTCCTGAGGAGTTGCAGTTGTCTCATCAATCTCCTTAAGCTCCTTGTCAAAGACATATTCTTTGTCCTCGTAGCGGGTAATCATCCTGATGTTTCTGATCCACTCATTGAAGTTGGATCCATCAAAAGTGACTTTCCCACACAAGCTCATAAGGGTAAAGGCGCTATTAGGGTTAGAGCCAGAAGCAGCATTGTTTGAAGACATCTGAAAGAAATGGACAAGATTAGTTTAGATATTAGGAGAGTCCTTAATAAAACACCCAAATGTAATATTAAGGCTAGGATCCAATCACAATATATTATAACTTGGAAGAAGTATGTCGTAATCCAAGCTATAACATATTTGAAAAGTAGGTGAATGACGATTCACCAATTTCCACCACGAAAACCAAAATATTAGATATTAGGTTTTTGATTGGTTCTTAGAAATTTCTAGATTCTTTGAGATTCAATGAACTTTTCAAAGGCATGTTTCAATCTCGAGTGTGCCCTCCAAGTTTTGTGGCTGGGATACCGAGGATCACAAAATGAGGTGTGAAGTAACCATGCAAATCACTTGGTACCCTTAAAGTTTATCACTCAATTGATGTGCCGGTAAACCACACACGCTCCACCGATACTATAATAAACCTTAAGTCACCCTTTACCTACCTTGTTAAGTCCAAGTTAGTGTGCCGGTTAACCACACACGCTCCACCAACGACTTAAACAAAGTGTAAAGTGTAATTTCATGGATTAGCACCTTATTCACATTTTTCCTAAAGTAACTAATATTGGGAATTTAATAAAACATATAGTTACTTTATAATATTCATCATACTTTTAATGAGAATTTATAAGTCCTTGTCTTACCCGTTCGGCTAACGACCCTCCACCGTTCAAGCAAGCGGTGGGTGAGAGTGGACACCCATTAAGTTGCCATTTTATAGGCAACAACCTTATACCCACCTTATAGACCGGCTTCGTGAATGAGGCGTACTAACGGTAAGACGAATTTGTTCTTATACATACATATATATATATATATATATATATATATATATATATATATATATATATAATTATTAAATCATAATAATATAAGTATAAGTGTTGAATTTTAACTTTTAAAATTCTAAGGGTTGAAACTAAAGTTTTTAACATGACTTTACTTGTTCCAAAACTTGAGGGCAAGTTTTGTAAACTTTCAAAACTTTTCATTTCTTGTAACTTATGAGTTTATTAGAGTAATAAAAATGAAGACTCTTCATTTTTCTAACTCTTGTGTTCTTTTAATGGTTTTTAACTCAAGTGACTTTTGGTTTTCCATAACTTGAGGACAAGTTATGGACTCCATTAAAACACATTATGATCAAGAATTAAACTACCACATAGGTTACAAATAATTCCTATGATCATCTAAACATCATAAGATCAAGAACATGAACATAAGCACTTTCATGAATCAAAACTACACTTAAAACTTTGTAATTTTGATAACTAGTTGTTCTAAATGGAATAGCAAAGACATTACACCATCTAAAACAAGTTTTCAAGTACCAAAACAGTTTAGGGTAATGTTTCTAGTCCATTTCCAGCAACTAAAGTCGAAAATCTGCACTCTGTGGCTCCTGCTCGCCGAGTGCATGAACCTACTCGGCGAGTAGGTTGAAGATACAAGTGAACTCGGCGAGTCTCCCCATGGACTCGGCGAGTTCATCAGGCAGACAACAAGTTTTTCAACTTTTTTCAACTTTTAAGCACAAATAACAAACAAACAAGACTAGGCTCTGATACCACTGATGGGTTTTGGGCATTCTAACACTTCCTAAGTGTACATGCAACCCTAATAACCTTGGATCAATGTTTGTCTAATTACCATGCAAAGTTGAATTTCCAAGGTTATATTCCTATCTATCATACATGGGGAACAATTTCTAACTTGAATGAAAGATAGAATAACTTACCTTGTTGTTGCTTATGTTCCTTGAAACC
Source organism: Lactuca sativa (assembly GCF_002870075.4). Taxonomy (NCBI): domain Eukaryota; kingdom Viridiplantae; phylum Streptophyta; class Magnoliopsida; order Asterales; family Asteraceae; genus Lactuca; species Lactuca sativa. Next base: position 371,765,141 of record NC_056626.2, read on the forward strand.
TTGTGAGCCTAGCACCCCAAGTGTGATGCCTCAAATGCTTCACACAACACCAAATGTTCTTGGAAAGACTTTTGAGAGAATACACACTTCTTAAAATCGGCCAAGCCCTCTAGTTTCTTATGTGTACCCGATTTTGGTGGAGAATGAGACTCTTATATAGTTTTGACATATCTAGGGTTACACCATGTAAACCCTAATGTGTCATGACTCTTCATTTCCATGACCCATGGGTTTGTAACTCCCATGGAGCATCCAATGGGTGGAACCCAACTTGATAATCCATGGAGCCTCTTAGCCCACTATACAAGATATGAATGATTTACATAATCAACCCATATATTTAATTAGTTATCCTTTGATCACTTAATTAATTCTAAATTAATTCTTGATCAAACTAATCAAATAATATTATTAATATATTAGAACTTATAATATATTAATAATCTCCAAGTGTTATTACTCTCATTTAGTCTATCCAATTGCATGGTGCCATGCAACCCAAATGGACCATGCCGGGTCGGGTCAATACTGAACCGAAATAGTTATGGACTTAGACACCTTATCCAACAACAACAACGATAGTATAGACATATATAAACTTCAAAACATAACCAAAATTGATTAATACAATAAATTTCAATAGATCGCCCAAGATTATAACCGTAACAACAAAACAAACAAGACGTAAGAGATTCTGAGGACATCGGAGAATGATGCACCTAACCGGACTAGAGAACTGATAACTCAAACCCCCAGTGTGGGAACTCCATCCATCCCTTACCATACATCCAACAACTTCCAAGCCAAAGGTTCCACATCCACAACCACACTATATACTCGCAGCGGACAATCGTCCTTAACATTGCCTGGCTGACTAGAAAAAAAACATACCTTCGACTTTCCCCGACTACAATCCCAACTAATATGACCATCCTCCGCCCACTTAAAACATCAAGAAATAGGCACACGTCAAATACCCTAATAAATCTTACCACACTTCCCGCACAACCTGCGGGTCTCTCGATTTCCTTCCCAAAAGCCTGCCGCCCGAGCCTTCTTGGTTATCGTTGCATTTGCATGAACCTGATCTTGCCTCCTTTTCCACTTCGGAGTCTCCAGTTCAAGCTCTATCTCCTTATATGCCTCCACCAAACTGGAGAGAGTCTTAAGACTCGAAATACTCACGTACTTCCAGATCTCTATCATGAGTATGTCATGGCAAATAGTCATCCTCATTTCCACTAAATCCGCGTACAGATGACAAAGCATCTCTCTCTCTGTCTCTCTCTCACTCTCTAAAATTGGAAATGATCTCATAGACCAACTCTACAGTCTAGTCAAGTGCCAAAAAATCTCGTGCTAACTGTTCAACCTCAATCATCAGCACAAACTCCCCCTCATGAACCTAGTAACAAAATCCTCCCATGAAATGGACTCGACTGCATCTAATTCAAGGGTCTGGACCACCTCGCACCACTAATTCCTAGTTCAGACGCACATAATACATGTCGCAAATCTAACCTTGACCTTCGTCGGACAGAAGTTAGCATGAAAAGCACTCTCCACGCCGGTAACCTAACGCATACTAATAATCGACTGCTTGCTCCCAAAGAAATATGGGGCTCTAGGATTACTCAAAGACCAAGGAGCAGCATGAAGATCATCTGCGAGAGGTGCCGGAGACCCTGAGGAGGGAGAGACTTTATGCCAAGATCTCCAAGTGTGAGTTCTGGTAGCACGAAGTGCAATTATTAGGGCACATCGTCAACCAAAAGAGGATATTGGTCGACCTAGCCAAGATCAAGGTTGTGATGTGGTAGGAGGTTCTGAATACCGCATCAGAGATTTGGAGTTTCTTAGGTCTTGTAGGGTATTATCGGAGATTTATCCATGATTTCTAAATGATTGCAGTGCCATTGACTCATTTGACAAAAAAGAACGTGACCTTCTAGTGGGTGCTTGACCAGTAGTTGGATTTTGATACCCTGCGGCCGAGAATGTGTGAGACCCTGATTCTCTCGCCCCCTAATGGCTTGGTTGATTTCGTGGTTTATTGTGATGCCTCTAATTCAGGTTTGGGACCAGTTCTTATGCATAGGGGTGATGTGATTTCTGACTCCTCGAAGCAGCTGAAACCTCATGAGGCGAACTATCCTAGACATGATTTAGAGACACTATTTGTATGGGGTTCGACGCACTATCTACACCGACCACAAAGGTTTGAGCTATTTGATGGACCAGCCAAATATGAATATGTGACATCAGAGATGGTTGGATGTGATAAAGGATTATGATTGCGAGATCCTGTACCACCCTGTGAAGGCCAATGTGGTGGCTGATGATTTGAGCCGCAAGGCTGCGAGTTCATCCATCTGGGGTACCTGTTTCAGGATGACTGTCACTTTGCCTTTGATGGATTCAATCAAGAAGGCTCAAGTAGAGGGGTTGAAAAAGGAAAACTAGAAGACCGAGCAGATCAGAGGACATGTTCCCTTGTTTGTTCAAGATTTTCGAGAGTTGTTAACTATGTGTGGTAGAGCCTGGGTTCCGCCATCGGGTGGGGAGAGGCAAAAAGTTTTAGAGGAGGCACACAAGTCAAGGTTTTCTAACCACCCACGGGCCACGAAGATGTACATAGATCTGAGGATAAGCTATTGGTGTCATGCATGAAGAGAGAAATAACTTGGTTTGTAGAGCGATGGTTGACTTGTAGGAAATTCAAGGCCGAACATAAGAGCCCCATAACAAGATGCAACCCTTACCCATTCCTATGTGGAAGTGGGAAGAGATTACTATGGATTTCATCACAAAATTGCCTAGGACGACGCACAATTTTGACTCCATCTTGTTCATTGTTGACAGGTTGACCAAGAGTGCGCATTTCATGCTGATTGCCAAGAGTATATCCACAATGACATTAGCAGACATCTATGTTCGGGAGGTAGTAGTTCGGTATGTGGTGCCGGTATCGGTGATTTCGGAATGGGATGTTCGGTTCACCTCCCGGTTTTGGAGAAAGTTCCATGAGGATTTAGGTACTCAGTTGCACTTTAGTACAACATACCACCCTCAGACCAATAGCCAGAGCGAGCAAAGGATTTAGATGCTAGAAGATATGCTCCAAGCTTGTGTGTTGGATTTTGAAAGGAGTTGGGATACGTAACTTCCATTGGCTGAGTACTCGTACAATAATAGTTATCATGCCAGTATTGACCGACAACCATTTGATATGTTGTATGGAACAAAATGTAGGAATCCATTTTGCTGGGGGGAGGTCGGGCATCGACTCATGTGTAGTACAAAGGTTGCACTCAAGACTACAAAGTTGATCCAACAGGTGTGCGATAGGTTACGGGTCATGTAGAGTTGATAAAAGAGTTATGTTGATCGACGACGTTTGAATCTCAAGTTGCAGGTGGGAGACTTTGTGCTTCTTAAGGTGTCACCTTGGAAAGGTGTCATCTGCTTCAGGAAGTAAGGCAAGTTGGGCCCCATATTCATTGGGCCTTTCGAGATTTCAGCCTGGGTGGGAAAGGTCACATATCGGTTGGATTTGTCCGATGAGCTTAGCTAGATTCATAACAATTTCCATGTGTCTCAACTTCGGAAGTGTGTGGTTGATGAGTCTGCAGTCATTCCTCTGGATGACATTCAGGTTGATGATCCGTGAATTATGTAAAGAGACCGATGGTGATTTTAGATTGACAGACGAAGGCTCTACGCGACAAGGAAGTGTCACTGGTTAAAATCAAGTGGTAGCAATGGAAGGGTTCGGAATGGACGTAGGAGTCGGAGCCAGAGATGCGAGAGCACTACCCAGATTTATTCATGGTAGTAGACTTCGAGTGTGAAGTCTAGAATAAGTGAGGGAGAGTTGTAACACCTAGAATTCAAGTATTCATTTTAACATTTAAATTATGTTTAATATTCAAGTTTAGTCCCTGGTAGCAAAAGGATAAATTTGAAGTCCTCTGGAGTATGCAGGGCGTAGACCCTCATACACAGGGCATATTGTGGAGCACCTTTGGATGATGCGCGTAAGTAGGTACGTAGGGCGTACGCAGCCATGGTGTAAACCTTAAATTTTAGGGCTTTGACCCTATTTAAACTCATTTATGGCCATGCACCTTCTTACCTTTAGCCTCCATCCTCATTTCGAAATCCGAAAGAGTGCTTGTGCATTATGAAGCTTGTTGGGCCATTTTTTGGTTCCATATTGAACTTTTGGAGTAAAAGGAAGAGCATTGAAGTGGTGCTGTTTTACTCAAGGCTTGGATCCAACATTTAGTCCGTGTGCACCTTGTGGAGGTAAAAAGTTTCAAACTTGATGATGAAATCCCTTGGATCTAGTTTTTGCTCAAGTTGTTTTCATTTTTGGTCCCAAACATAGTCATTGTGAGTAGAAGGTACTCCAAGGCATTTGAGTTCTCCTTTAATAGGTTTTAGGGGGAGTTAAGTCATAAAGTTGGGTTCTTGGTCAGTAGTTTCCCTCCATGCAAGGGCTAGATGGTCTTAATGGGCTAAGAGACTAGGTTTTTGGTGTTAAGGACTTAAAGGTCGTGCTAGACCAAAAAGTTGGAAACTTTATGATTTAGAGCATCTTTGTGACCTAGATCAGAAGTTTGGATGTAGGTGCTTAATGGATTAAGCACTTATTTAGGAGGTTGGCAAGCAGCCTCATGCGTAGGGCGTACCTAAGGGTACAAGGTACGCCCCGCATACCGACTGAGTCAACCCGGTTAACCCGGTTGACTTGGACGTGGATTTTGACTAGAGTTTGACCTGGGGATATTTTATGTTTTTGAATGGTAGTCTGAGTTTTAGTTACTATTGTTCGTAAAGCTGACCGATAATGACGATTTGGAGCAACGTGTTAGTTCAACTTTCGTCTGTCTGTGAGGTGAGTCTTCCTACCACTTTAAGTGGGTCGAAGACACCATGACCGATCTACTATATCGTATGAGTAGAACTATATGTTATTGATTGATTATATTTGTATGATTGCATGGTTTATGTAATGAGCTATATGGGCTCGGAGTCATTACGAACTTGGGGTTGATACAAACCTGGGGGTTGATTCGGAGTCGTCATAACTATATATTGTTATTTTCGGTTGATACAGATTTGGGGGTTTATACGGACCTAATACAACCATGTTTTGTTATATGATATGTTTGTTTTATGTGGTAATTTAGGAAGCTCACTAAGCTTTATACTTATAGTTTATATCTATGGCTTCAGGTACTTCCACTTCAAAAGGGAAGGGCTCAGTGTGATGGCAACGCATCCTCCCCACATGATTTCCACACTTGATATATTTTACTCTGACGTTTTAGATTATTGTAATGAATGATGGATTTTGATACAATTAACTCATGAAAACTAATCGTTTTTAAATGAAATTTTTTAGTACTATTTTTGGGTCGTTACAGGGTGATCTAACCAGACAAATCCTCACTTTTGAAGCTCGAAGTCTCTGAAGTTATGAAGTCGCAAACAACCTCCTCACTCAGCTATGAATCATCAACACAAAAGATCGCAATCTTGAATCTGAAAGATAACGAAAACAAATCAAAATCAATGCACAATGCAACCCATACTAGTCGTTTCCTCATCATTACACATGGTTTCATATTATATTTTTATGCTCAAGTTCCTTACTTTATGTAGTATATAATGCAATGTAATTATACTAGTGATAATGTCAATTTTTCCAAGTTCATACTCTTGTATGCAAGTAAGATCACCTTTTCTTTTTATAAATGTCTCATAATCAACAAGTTAATGTTAAATTTAATTAATTTCAAGAGGTTAAGTCTCTCTTTTTTACCCACATTCAATCTTACTTTCATACTTTCAATCAATACTTTCTGCAGAGAAATACAATCAATGTTTTTCGATGATTCACTTGTGGCGTTACATGGACAACTAGATTTTTAGGTTTTGATTTATTATATTTTTTTTTCTAATTTTTGGTGGAGTATTTTTTGATGTTTCGATAAACCCGATCTTTTTAGAATTTGTATTTCGTAAATTTGTTTTTTTTTTTTTGGTTTTTTTATAATGAAGATGGTTTCAATATTCAAAGATCAAATGTTAAATTGTGCAAAGCTATTTGCAACATTTTTTTTTGGTGAAAGTAACATACAACAAAATAGTTTTCTTGAAAAAACTTATACGATAACATAGATGTGTCGTTGGATTTGGAGGCTGTTGGTTCTAAAATATTGTTTATACTTTTCTTTTCTAGGTAATTTGGTTTTCAGTCCAAGTAGTGTGTGCGGTTAAATGTATTCACGACCCGATAGGTGTTTACGGCCGTGAACCTGTTCACGACCCAGCCTTATATATATATAGGTGTTAGATGGTAGAGTGTGAGAGTGTACGCCTAGACAAGGAGCTTAAGTGTGTGTAATCTAAGGTGTTTTAGAGAGAGAAAGTAGAGAGTGGTGCTAAGTGTGTGTGAATCTTATAAGGAACTTCATTCTAATCATCAAATCATAGAAGATTCATCTTATTCTTCTTCTCCTTCTTCTCTATTTTCATCATGCATCATCCAATTGATTGGGATTCTACACCATCAATTGGATCTGATTGATACGTCAAGCGAATTTGGGACTTACAGTTGGTATCAGAGCTTGGATTGTATCAATCAATTTGGCAGATCTGGAGCGTATTTGATATGTTGGTATCAAAGCTTGGAATGTATCAATCAATTTGGCAGATCTGGAGTGTATTTGATCTCTTTATTGAAGGATTTTTGCGTTTTTGGATAGTTCATGGCAAAATAGTTGGGGTTTGTTCTTTTTGTTTTTCATAAAATCGAGTTTTTGATCGAGTTTTGGAGCAAAAAGTGGTAAAACATGCTGTTTTTTTCGCGATACAAAGAAGCTTTCACGGCCACTCAAGCAGTGTTCACGATCGAACCCGGGTCCCCTGCCCTCTAAGTCCAATGCCCCTTCTAGTTGATCTAGCTTGCCACATGTTTCATTACTTCCAGATTTAATTCAAAAGGAGTCGTTATCTCGGTTCTTAATTTCGCAATTTTGACAAATTTTGCCCAAAAATCAATTTTTTAAATTTTAAAAGTTCACTTTCAATCCATAGTTTTTAACTTTTTTAAGTTTTGACTTGATAAATTCACTTTTGACTTAAAATTTTGACTTTGACTTTCAAGTTTGACCTTTAACTTTAAACTTTGACTTTTTCTTTTAACTTTCAAAATTTCAAATTTAGCTTTTCGGTTTGACTTTGAAGTTTGACTTTTAAATTTGATTTTTTTTTAATTTGAATTTTAAGGTTGACTTTTTACTTTTTAAGTCAAAGGGAATGTTTGATAAAAATGAGCTCCGCATCCCTCCCGGTCAATGAAGTTTCTGTTGGATAAGGTGTCAAAGTCCATAACTATTTCGGGTCAGTACTTGACCCGACCCGACATGGTCCATTTGGGTTGCATGACACCATGCAATTGGATAGACTAAATGAGAGTAATAACACTTGGAGATTATTAATATATTATAAGTTCTACCCATAGGATGCTCCATGGATGCTCCATGGGAGTTACAAACCCATGGGTCATGGAAATGAAGAGTCATGACACATTAGGGTTTACATGGTGTAACCCTAGATGTGTCAAAACTATATAAGAGTCTCATTCTCCACCAAAATCGGGTACACATAAGAAACTAGAGGGCTTGGCTGATTTTAAGAAGTGTGTATTCTCTCAAAAGTCTTTCCAAGAACATTTGGTGTTGTGTGAAGCATTTGAGGCATCACACTTGGGGTGCTTGGCTCACAAGGTTTCACGTAACATAAGCAAGAACAAGGTAAGTTATTCTATCTTTCATTCAAGTTAAAATTGTTCCCCATGTATGCTAGATAGGAATATAACCTTGGAAATTCAACTTTGCATGATAATTAGACAAACATAGATCCAAGGTTATTAGGGTAGCATGTACACTTAGGAAGTGTTAGAATGCTCAAAACCCATCAGTGCTATCAGAGCCTAGGCTTGTTTGTTTGTTATTTGTGCTAAAAAGTTGAAGAAAGTCGAAAAACTTGCTGTCTGACTGTTGGACTCGTCGAGTCCATGGGGGGACTCGTCGAGTTCACTTGTATCTTCAACCTACTCACCGAGTAGGTTCATGCACTCGGCGAGTAGGAGCCACAGAGTGCAGATTTTCGACTTTAGTTGCTGGAAATGGAATAGAAACATTACCCTAAACTGTTTTGGTACTTGAAAACTTGTTTTAGATGGTGTAATGTCCTTGCTATTCCATTTACAACAACTAGTTATCAAAATTACAAAGTTTTAAGTGTAGTTTTGATTCATGAAAGTGCTTATGTTCATGTTCTTGATCTTATGATGTTTAGATGATCATAGGAATTATTTGTAACCTATGTGGTAGTTTAATTCTTGATCATAATGGGTTTTAATGGAGTCCATAACTTGTCCTCAAGTTATGGAAAACCAAAAGTCACTTGAGTTAAAAACCATTAAAAGAACACAAGAGTTAGAAAAATGAAGAGTCTTCATTTTTATTACTCTAATAAACTCATAAGTTACAAGAAATGAAAAGTTTTGAAAGTTTAGAAAACTTGCCCTCAAGTTTTGGAACAAGTAAAGTCATGTTAAAAACTTTAGTCATGATTTAATAATTATATATATATATATATATATATATATATATATATATATATATGTATGTATGTATGTATAAGAACAAAGTCGTCTTACCGCTAGTACGCCTCATTCATGAAGCTGGTCTATAAGGTGGGAATAAGGTTGTTGCCTATAAAATGGCAACTTAATGGGTGTCCACTCTCACCCACCGCTTGCTTGACCGGTGGAGGGTCGTTAGCCGAACGGGTAAGACAAGGACTTATAAATTCTCATTAAAAGTATGATGAATATTATAAAGTAACTAAATGTTTTATTAAATTCCCAATCTTAGTTACTTTAGGAAAAATGTGAATAAGGTGCTAATCCATGAAATTACACTTTACACTTTGTTTAAGTCGTTGGTGGAGCGTGTGTGGTTAACCGACACACTAACTTGGACTTAACAAGGTAGGTAAAGGGTGACTTAAGGTTTATTATAGTATCGGTGGAGCGTGTGTGGTTTACCGGCACATCGATTGAGTGATAAACTTTAAGGGTACCAAGTGATTTGCATGGTTACTTCACACCTCGTTTTGTGATCCTCGGTATCCCAGTCACAAAACTTGGAGGGCACACTTGAGATTGAAACATGCCTTTGAAAAGTTCATTGAATCTCAAAGAATCTAGGAATTTCTAAGAACCAATCAAAAACCTAATATCTAATATTTCGGTTTTCGTGGTGGAAATTGGTGAATCGTCATTCACCTACCTTTCAAATATGTTATAGCTTGGATTACGGCATATTTCTTCCAAGTTATAATATATTGTGATTGGATCCTAGCCTTAATATTACATTTGGGTGTTTTATTAAGGACTCTCCTAATATCTAAACTAATCTTGTCCATTTCTTTCAGATGTCTTCAAACAATGTTGCTTCTGGCTCTAACCCTAATAGCTCCTTTACCCTTATGAACTTGTGTGGGAAAGTCACTTTTGATGGATCCAACTTCAATGAGTGGATCAGAAACATCAGGATGATTACCCGCTACGAGGACAAAGAATATGTCCTTGACAAGGAGCTTAAGGAGATTGATGAGACAACTGCAACTCCTCAGGAGATCGCTGACTTTCAGGCACATGAAAGGGATGCTACGAAAGTGGCATGCATCATGATGGCCACGATGACAGCGGAACTCCAAAAGTCTTATGAGGATTTCTACCCTTATGAAATGCACCAGGAATTGATGGAAAGATACCATCAAAGTGCACGACAAGAGAGGTATGAAATCATCTGCTCCATGATAACAGCCATGATGAAGGACGGGGAATCCGTCACGAGCCACATGCAAAAAATGCAAAGGTATGTGGATCGTTTGCTGAAGCTTAATGTGAACTTCCCTGAGGAGCTTGCAATAGATATCATTTTGCACTCCTTACCATCGTGCTATGATCAATTCCGCATGACATATCACATGAATAAGGAAGAGGTCACACTCAACAAACTTCAGGGACTTCTCAAGACCGCAGAAATAGGTCTTAAGGGGAAGTCGGTTGTTAACACTCCTACTCCAAACTCTACTCCAGTTTTGGCAATCGGGAAAAGTCGAGGGAAGAAAAGAAAGAGCTCTTCGAAGGGTACCAAGGCTCAGACCCTTGATGGCTCTTCTTCAAGTGGAACCACGAAAGGTTTCATCACTCCTTCTTCTGACCCAAAAGAGCCTAAATACTTCTATTGCCATGAAAAATCACATTGGAAGCGGAACTGCCCAAAATACCAGCAACATGTGAAGGATGGGAAAGTTAAACCCAACCATGCAGGTATTTACACTATCATTTCTAATAACTCACCCTATTCTAAATCTTGGGTCCTTGATACCGGTTGTGGTATTCATATTTGTTGTGACTTGCAGGGACTAAGAAGAAGTGAGAATGTGGAGCAAGGAAGAATAAACTTAATCATGGGGAATAGGAAAGCTTTACCTGTTACCAAGATTGGAGTTTATACTTTATCGCTAAGTAGTGGGTTTAATTTAGATTTGAATAAATGTTGTTATTCGCTAGGAATGGCAAGAAATATTATTTCCTTTCATGCTTTGTACAAACAAGGGTTTACCTTTTCGTTTAATAATGAAGTTGTTTCTATTGATGCTTTCTTTAATAATGTTCTTTATTTTAAAGCATTACCTTGTGATGGTGTGTATGAAGTTGTATCTGTTATAGATAACTTAGGAAATAATGTTTTGTGTATTGATTCTATTAATAATAATAACTTGGATAAAGCATCATTATGGCATTGTCGTCTTGGACATATAAGCAAGAAACGCATAGGCCAACTCCAAAAGGATGGAGTCTTGGAGTCATTTGACCTAAAGTCAGATGATAGTTGCGAATCATGCTTACTTGGAAAAATGACAAAGTCACCCTTCACAGGCTCGTGTGAGAGGGGTGAAGGTTTGTTGGACCTTGTACACACGGATGTGTGTGGACCATTCAAACATGCCACAAGGGATGCTAATCGTTATTATTTGACTTTTACTGATGATTACAGTAGATATGGATATGTCTACTTGATCAAGCATAAGTCAGAGACTTTCGAAAGGTTTAAGGAATTTAAATAGGAAGTCGAGAATCAATTGGGCAGGAACATTAAGATGCTTCGATCCGATCGTGGTGGTGAGTATCTTAGTTCAGAGTTCCTTGACTATCTAAGGGAATGTGGGATAGTCTCACAATTGACACCTCCCAGGACACCACAGTTGAATGGTGTGGCTGAGAGGCGTAATTGAACCTTGTTAGATATGGTTCGTTCCATGATGAGTCGAGCTTCGCTACCAATCTCATTCTGGGGGTATGCCTTAGAGACTGCCGCCCATATCCTTAATCAAGTCCCTACAAAGAAAGTTGCCAAAACTCCTCACGAGATGTGGACTGGTAAAGTACCCAAACTAGACCACATCAAGATTTGGGGTTGCGAGGCTTTCGTGAGACGCGAGACTCATGATAAGCTAGAACCCCGAAGCAAGAGGTGTATTTTCATCGGCTACCTACAAAAATCCTTTGGTTACCTCTTCTACAGACCTAGTGAAAATGTGGTCTTTGTAGCTAGGAGGGATTTCTTCAGAGAGAGAGAGAGAGAGTTCATAAGCCAAGGAAACAGTGGGAGGCAAGTTGATCTTGAAGAAATTCAAGAGTCAAGCGGTGAAGGAACTTCAAGCCCTAGCACTCAAATTGAGGAGGAAACTCCTGTTGAGCCAATTGACAAGTCTGTACCTCTGAGGCGTTCCACAAGGTTTAGTAATGCTCCGGAGCATTACTATGGATTCCATAGTACTGCAGAAGGAGATACACTTATCAGTGATGAGACACTGATAGGTCTGGATGAACCTAACAGTTACGCGGAAGCCATGGCAGGCCTTGAGTCAGCCAAGTGGAAAGAGGCAATGGACAGTGAAATACAGTCCATGTATGACAATCAAGTTTGGAACTTGGTTGAGAATGTACCAGGTCGTAAGACAGTAGGGTGCAAATGGGTCTTCAAGAAGAAGACCGACATGGAGGGTAAAGTACACACTTATAAGGCTAGACTGGTTGCATAGGGCTTCTCTCAAATTCCTGGAGTGGACTATGATGAGACATTTTCTCCAGTGGCCAAGATTAAATCTATTCGGGTTCTGTTGGCCACAGCTGCATTTCATGACTATGAAATATGGCAAATGGATGTCAAAACCGCTTTCCTTAATGGAAAGTTGGCTGAAGATGTTTACATGAGTCAGCCAGAGGTTTTTGTCAGCAACGAGTACCCTAATAGAGTGTGTAAGCTTGAGAAATCCATTTATGCATTGAAGCAAGCACCTCGCAGATGGAATCTTTGCTTTGATGAAAAGGTCAAGGAATTTGGATTTTCTAGGAGTGAAGATGAGTCTTGCGTGTATGTCAAGGCTAGTGGGAGTATAGTTAGTTTGTTGGTGTTGTATGTGGATGACATACTACTCATAGGAAATGACATCCCAACTCTGCAGGAAGTTAAGTCCTGGCTTGGGAGGTGTTTCTCTATGAAGGACCTAGGAGAAGCTACCTATATTCTGGGGATAAGGATCTTGATAGATCGGAGTAAAAGACTAATTGGACTTAGTCAGAGTACCTACTTGGATAAGGTACTGAAGAGATTCAGCATGCATGATTCCAAGAAAGGAGAGTTACCCATCCAGAGTAACACCAGATTGAGTAAGACACAAAGTCCTAGCACTGAGGCTGAGATAGCAGAAATGAGTCTAATACCTTATGCTTCGGCTGTAGGATCGATCATGTATGCTATGACGTGTACTCGACCTAATGTAGCCTTTGCCCTCAGCATGGTTAGCAGGTATCAGGTGAACCCTGGCAAGGCACACTGGACTGCGGTAAAGAATATCCTCAAGTACCTACGGAGGACTAAGGACTGGGTCCTTACCCTCAGTGGGAGTGATGACTTGAGAGTTGTGGGGTATAGTGATGCTAACTTTCAGACTGATAGGGATAATTTCCGCTCTCAGTCGGGCTGGGTCTTTACCCTAAATGGAGGAGCAATTTCTTGGAAGAGTTCCAAGCAAGAGACAGTGGCTGATTCAACTTGTGAATCAGAGTATATTGCAGCTACCGAGGCGGCAAAGGAGGCGATATGGCTGAAGAACTTAATTAGAGACCTTGGAGTTGTCCCAGCTATTAAAGAGCCAATGGAAATTTTCTGTGATAGTGAAAGTGCTGTTGCCTTAGCCAAGGAACCAAGGGATCACGGGAGATCCAGACACATCGACAGAAAATACCATTTTATCAGACATCGGATAGAAGAAGGACTCCTCGTGGCAAAGAGGGTATCATCAGATGAGAATCCAGTAGATCCCCTCACGAAGGGACTGACTCGGGTTAAGCATCTCCAGCATGCTCGGAGCATAGGGCTGAAGGATGATATTAGATTTAGTAGTTAGATAACCCAGAAATTTGTAAAGTGTAATTCACATTAGATGATGAATAAAAGCTGTTTTATTTATGAGTAAAGTGTTGCTATCTCTTGTCGATCGTTTACTATATTTCTTTTGGATGTTTTGACTTCCAGAATAATTTTGTTTGGTATAACATATTATTCAAACCTCCACAGTCGGTCATATGTCAGAAGTAGGTATGAATCAAGACTGTCATGATTGGTTGCAGAAGTCTAAGGTGTTGGACAAGGCTACAACAATCATGAGTGCTCATAAGTTCTGAGCATTGGACTCAACCCACGCTCACTGGAATCACTTCATGGAATTCTATCTCGAGTGATCGTGAGACGGTAATATCATATAACTCTTCAAACCTAGAGATATGATTTGTTACTTACAAGTTGGTTATGCATTGATTGTACGAAAACGTATTGGTAACTTGATGTTATAAAACGTGCTTTTGTGTGTAATTCAATGAGTGGTAGAACAAACATATGAGTCGAAGTTTATCTATTCCTTCTTGGATTAGAAGCTGATATCTGGGCCCCTCGATGATTTTGTTTTGACCCATGTACCGGGCTCGGTCAGAACCTAATTGATGTGTTCAATTTTGTTCTATGTCAAAACAAATTGGAAAGCGAGAAACAAACTGCTGGACAATAAGTAAGACATTGTTCAATGTATTTGTCCGGCTGATATCTAGAACAGAGGATTATATGATCCCTTATCTTAAATGGCGTACCATCATCTTCTCAGTTCCGAGAGACATTGAATGAGCTACGATTGCCGGTCGGTTCCTGAAGTACTAGAGTTATAGTTATTAGACTTATCCAAGTGGGAGACTGTTGGATAAGGTGTCTAAGTCCATAACTATTTCGGGTCAGTACTTGACCCGACCCGACATGGTCCATTTGGGTTGCATGACACCATGCAATTGGATAGACTAAATGAGAGTAATAACACTTAGAGATTATTAATATATTATAAATTCTAATATATTAATAATATTATTTGATTAGTTTGATCAAGAATTAATTTAGAATTAATTAACTGATCAAAGGATAACTAATTAAATATATGGGTTGATTATGTAAATCATTCATATCTTGTATAGTGGGCTAAGAGGCTCCATGGATTATCAAGTTGGGTTCCACCCATAGGATGCTCCATGGATGCTCCATGGGAGTTACAAACCCATGGGTCATGGAAATGAAGAGTCATGACACATTAGGGTTTACATGGTGTAACCCTAGATGTGTCAACACTATATAAGAGTCCCATTCTCCACCAAAATCGGGTACACATAAGAAACTAGAGGGCTTGGCCGATTTTAAGAAGTGTGTATTCTCTCAAAAGTCTTTCCAAGAACATTTGGTGTTGTGTGAAGCATTTGAGGCATCATACTTGGGGTGCTAGGCTCACAAGCTTTCAAGGAACATAAGCAAGAACAAGGTAAGTTGTAGGGTTTCAAAGCACTCCATGGATGATGTCAATGGGCCCCTTTGATGAATTCTAGGTTAAAAGCCCAAGACTTGTCTTTTCCCTATAAATAGTCATGTATTATTCACAATTAGGGTTAAGAGTTTGGCAAAATGTAGCCGCCACGTTGTGAGGTTTCTTGTAGAGTTAGATTCTTATTTCTTAAGTGTAATTTGTTCCTCACAATTCAATAAATCGAGTGATCATTCGACATAATCTTCATATTTGTGTTTGTTCTTATTTTCCGCATCTTGTTCATCAAATCTCAATTAGGGTTTTAATCCTAACAAGTGGTATCAGAGCGGGTCTTTGAAGATCTATTGATTTTTAAAGTATCGGTTCTTGATTTGATGATTTTCTACACAAGATTTT
This sequence comes from Lactuca sativa, assembly GCF_002870075.4. Lineage (NCBI taxonomy): Eukaryota > Viridiplantae > Streptophyta > Magnoliopsida > Asterales > Asteraceae > Lactuca > Lactuca sativa. The sequence goes on from NC_056626.2 coordinate 371,780,552, forward strand.
AAAGATTTTTGGTGTTTTGGCGGTATGGAATCAAGATTTTTGTTCAATCTACTGTTCATGGGGGTTTATGTTGTTCATCTACTGTTCATCTGGTATTTTTTTTAATCTGATTCATTTTTCTGTTCGTTTGGGATCAAATCATTTGCGTAATCCCAAATCAATTAATTCCATTGCTTTAAGCCGTTGAATCCGATCATATTTACTTTTGTTTTGGCCCAAAAGTTCAGTCTGTCGTTGTTCATAAAGCGTGTATTTGGTGATAATGCACGTCTCTTTTCTTTGGCCCATCTATCGTGTTCTCTGAATTCGCTTATTGTAATAGACTAAACTGGGTTCTGTGATCTTCTTTTCTTCAAAGCCATTTTTCTTCTTAAGTCAATTTTTATAATCAATTCCTTTATCAAGACCGATTTTTGATTTTATCTGATCGATCTGAGTCGGTACATTCATTCATTCAATATCAATTTTTGTTTCTTGTTTCTATCATTCGTTAAATTTGATGATGATATGGAGATTCGGTGTCTTAAGGATTTATTAAATACAGATTAGGATGGTGATGAACTCAATTGAAGCACTCTTTGATCTTGAAATTGATCTGAGAAGATTATTTAGTGTTTGTCGATAGTCAACGCTAAAAGTCAAAATTGAAATTAAAGTTTTTCTTTGAGCGACGTTCTCACTGTTCACAATGGGTATCAGAATTAGAACTTAACTGGATTGTTTTGAGGACATGTTTGTAATTTCTGGTCTCGTAATTGTATCTTGAATCACCAATTGGAATTGCTTCTATGTTTGGAATGCTTGAATTAAGGGATTGTCTTTGATTTGCACCGAAATCATTTGACTTGGAATGAACCATCTTGGATTCGGAGTTACTATTGATTCGTGATCGGATCTATGGTTGACTGATTCGTAGCGAAAGATCTAGGTATCGGGAATTGAAATCGGGCTCAGACTTGTTCTTCTCCCACGATTGATCGACGGAGAACTTGTGATTGGATGTGGTTTTGATTCGCGTCATGTTTGTGATGGATTGATTCGGAGCGAAAGTCAAGGAATCGGAGTTGCCTTGTTTCACACTGTGGTTCGCATCTAGAACAGATTCGCACTATTGGACATGGATTCGGAGTCCCAGTAGGCACGCACGAAAGGCTTAATCGGTGTTATTGGTTGATCGTGATTGGACTTGAGGTTTCGTTTGCAAACATTCGTTTGACGTCGCCATTACAGTGATTCTTTAAATCGTTCGTCTAAATGGGGAAGAGCACTACCGAGTTACATTTTTAGTCCCTACAACATCCACGATTTGACACTTTTGATCCCTGTTACTTTCGCAGCTTGGCGGTTATGGACTATTTCCAGAATCTGTTACATATGAAGGGGGATATGATGCAAATTTATTATTTTAATCCCCTAACTTTCAGCAAAGTGACAGTTTCAGCCCGTTTTTCGAAATGTTTGCAAATTTGAAGGCCGGTGAACAGTTTTGAATTCGTTAACGCACATATCTTTTTCGTGAACAGAAAAATAAAGATTCCATCAAGTCTTGGCGGTTCGGAAAGTCGTTTATCGTGATAACGTCAAATTTTCACGATTTTTTCGTATTTTATACTTCATTGTGTATATCTTTTTGTCGCGGGGGAGCTTAGTAAATTTTTATCCATTCAAGATCATTCTCATGACCATTTGAAGGCTTTATAATCATGTTTTTGATTATAAATCGGGGGAGAATTTGGTATGGTCATTCGAAATTGGATTTGTGACTTTTCAAAGTTGAAGATTTTTGATAAAGCTTATGGTAGAATTATGAAGGTAGATTTTACAGCGGAAGTTCTTCATCGAGCTCTGCTAAAGCTTTTACAGAGAAGTATCCTTTACAGCAGAAGTTTTTCATCGAGCTCTGCTAAGGACTTGTTATATCTCCGACTTCTTGTATTTTCTCGATCAAGTGGCGTTACGAATCTTAAAGTTTGGGTTGTTACATGATATTTTTTGATGGGTTATATCATTAGCTTATTTGAAGATCATTGTGACTTGGAGGGGGAGCTCTTCAAAGACAAGAAGTGATTCGGTCTCTTTATTCTGAAATGGGTTTTTATGGCGGGTTTGGTTTTCATGAAGATTCTTTGGGATTACATTCGAAAATGAAGTTTAAAGACATTACTTCAGTGCTTGATTTATATATCCTAGAGCCCGTGTTTGAAGACTATTGAAGAATCAAGATTCGTGGATTGGTTCATATATTCCTCGTTGCAGATCTTTTTATTTGCTAGATGCTTGTTTTGGAAGTTAAAGCATTGTCATCCATTCCATACTTTGAGGGGGAGATTGTAGGGTTTCAAAGCACTCCGTGGATGATGGCAATGGGCCCCTTTGATGAATTCTAGGTTAAAAGCCCAAGACTTGTCTTTTCCCTATAAATAGTCATGTATTATTCACAATTAGGGTTAAGAGTTAGGCAAAATGTAGCCGCTACGTTGTGAGGTTTCTTGTAGAGTTAGATTCTTATTTCTTAAGTGTAATTTGTTCCTCACAATTCAATAAATCGAGTGATCATTCGACATAATCTTCAAATTTGTGTTTGTTCTTATTTTCCGCATCTTGTTCATCAAATCTCAATTAGGGTTTTAATCCTAACATAAGTTATTCTATCTTTCATTCAAGTTAGAAATTGTTCCCCATGTATGCTAGATAGGAATATAACCTTGGAAATTCAATTTTGCATGATAATTAGACAAACATAGATCCAAGGTTATTAGGGTTGCATGTACATTTAGGAAGTGTTAGAATGCTCAAAACCCATCAGTTTCATGCTCTCAATCTTGTGCAACTTCGATTAAGTTTCTTCGTGAACAAATAGATTTACTAAAGAGGGAGAACGAGGACCTTGAATAGGAGGGGTACCAACTTAGGAAAGGACAGAAACCATTGAAAGAACAACTAGAGGCCAAGAACAAGGACTTCTGAAAACTACAAGAAGAATACAGTAACAAGTGTGTCAATAATAGATATCTTTAGAAAGACCTTGCCACTGTGACTGCCGAACTTGATGCATTAAAAGCCAAATATAAAGATGTTGAATTCAACTTTAAGAAATTTGATGTGTCAAGTGAGGTAGTTGCATCGATGATTGCAAAACAATTAACATTTAAAGATAATAAAACCAAGGGTCTAGGGTATCACAATGTACCACCTCCCTTTAATGACAACTATAACCCACCCCATGAGACCAACGAGGAAGAGACACCTGCTCATTTTGGCCCACTCCCTGAACCAGCCCTACCTTCAGTTAAGACTGAATAATCAAGGCCAACTGAGGGTGTAGAGGTGAAGAATACTGATGTTTCTACTTCTTGTGCAGGTAAAGAAGTGGAAGAAGAGAACAAGGAGAACACTATTGAACAAACGAATGACTCCTTGAACTCTGAATCTGTTGCTCCTAATTTTTTTTGTACTAACAAACCTGTTGTTGAGAAATACATGCCACCAAAAAAGCGAAACTGACGGCTTGTTGTATGTGTGCATGTGGGAACAATCAAAGATGAGGCAAGGGTACGACACCAGGGGCAAAAAAAACAACTTCTCAGTGAATAAAAAGACATGTTTTCACTGTGGAACACCTGGACACATTGCTAGAAATTGTCCTAATCGTGCATACGTTCCCTTCTAGACACAAGGCTAGCAGAATGTGCAAAGTGGGAGATTCTCCAAAAGAAATCGTTCGATGTCACAATCGCACAATGGTGACTGGAACAAGCAAAAGGCCAAGAATCAAAATCCCAAGGTCAAGAAGGGTATGCCGGCCAAGAATTCCAATCAAGACATGCTCAATTGAAATCAATATCAGTCAGATCAAAGTCATCTCGGAAGCTGACTTCAAGTTCAAAAGCAAGTACTGAGGCACCCATCCGATCGAACAAAAAATGGGTTAAACCCAAGTACAGATGGGTACCAAAGGTTCAATCTCCCAAATCACCTAATGACTATAATATTTCTTCATCTTTTGTTTATAATAAGCAGGATATGTCATGGGAGAGAGTTCTTTGCAAAGATGACAAAGGTCAACACAACTTCAAAATGCATTGGGTTCCAAAGACTAACTGATCCCGCTCTGTGTTGGAGCAGCTATGGAGGCATATCACCAGACTTCGGTTTGTTAGTAGTGGCTATTCCAGGAACATGATAGGATGCATCTGTCAACTGTACAACACTCCGAACTTCAATTGAGAGTATGTGTCCTTTGCGGGAAAGTAAGAAAGGAGAGGATCACACGTGGGGTTTTGTGCTTAACGATGTGAATAATTTTTGGATCTGTTTTAAGATTATGTGTGCTGTTCTCAGACATTCTTGATGCAAGTTCAATCGGTGACTTACAGTTTGAGTGTTCTTCTCGATACTCCTAAGTTTATCATAAACTGATTCATTTTGAAGACAATTTTTTTTTCTTTCTTATAGTTTTTCTTTAGTAAGTGTCCTTTGGGAAGTGATACCAAGAGAGTGATAACGGGCAGTCTAAACATGTGTGAGGGACTGAATCTGAATTATCCAGACTCTGTGTTCAATGTGCTGGTAGGCACGAAGGATTTGACAGTGTGGATTTAGATAGGATTATTTGGACTGAACATACGACGCTCAGGTAGACTGAGAAGTGAGATACACGCGGGAACTCACGGGATACATTAAATTAATATGCATCTAGAACAGTGGTTCAAGTTTTCCTTGATGTACGGACTTATGTCCTTAATTCTGGTTCTAACAGGGCAATTGGGTGGTTTTGGTAAAGTAGGCTTGTAGGAAATTATTTTCTTGCTTTTTATTTGTCAGTTATATGTTGCTTCCTCTGCGTGATTGGAAGAGATCCAACCTAGATTGTAAGATATGTAACTCTAATTCTACGCACCTCCTTATCTATGAAAATATTTCTATCCGTTAGCCATATGTTGTTCCCTCTACGTGATCGGAAGATCCGAACTGGGACACAACATGTGCAACATTCTACCTCTCAATCCCTCTATCTCTATTAGTCATATGTTGTCCCCTCTACGTGATTGAAAGAGATCTGACTTGGGACACAACATACGCACCTATTTCTAAATCTGAATTCCTCCTTAATAATTGTATATTCACCTAAAGTAAGAAGTTCTTGATAATATGGGAATATCGGGAAGCAGGGAACACGTTCTAGTGCAACTAAAATTGAACCATTTAAAGGTAGTCTGTAGATCTCGCTGCTTAATTTAATAGAACAACAATACCCGTGGTCGTCCTCAACTAAATGGTTTATTTAGAAAAGCTTGTCAATATTCTTAGTGTTCGAGTGGACCACAATACCGGCAATTGACGAAAATCTATTCATGAATGTAAAGGTACTGATAAACAAACTTAAGATTTTCTCACAACTTTGATCCGAATTATTTTTGTTTTTGTTAAATTTGTTCATAGTTTTCCTCTATTCACAAGTTTAGGGGAGAATTAAAAAATTCAAAAATCAAAACAAAAATCAAAAAATTGAAAATCCAAAAATAGTGTTATTTATGTTTTATTTCTTATTCAGAAAAATCAAAAAAATCCAAAAATATTTTTGTTTCTGTTTTATTTTTTTAAGAGATTTAAAAAAAAAAGTCCGAAAATATTATGTGCTAAGTTTTCTTTTAGTTTTTTTTTTGTTTTGAAAAGTGAATTCAGATATAGATGAGACTCATGGAGACTGTATCGAAATTTTCTGAGCCAAGACTTCATCCATGATCATCGAAGAATTCTCATTCGAAGGAACATGAAACGAAGACTATTCTTTCAACATTCAATCTTTCAACCCCAGAAGCAAGGTGAAGCTGACTTGAATATTATGTGACATATTGCATTGAAGCCTCCTCAATCAATTTGTTGCTATTCATGAACCTGCTGAAGTGATCCAGAAGATTAACTCTCTCTGTTGTTCTCTCTGAAGATTCTCAAGCTGAAAACGCCATTTTTCAAGAATCTTTACATGAAGCCTCAACACCCAATGTGCGTTCAGAGTCAAATTTTGAATAAAAGCCCAACTGCTCAAGATGAAGTCATTTATTGAAGATTCATCAAGTTCATCTTGAAGCTGTGTGAAGAAATTGAAGATAAACGTTGAAGCCAAGCTCCCAATGAAGATTGACAAGAAAATCCAGCTACATTTTTAGGGGGATTTTGTTGGGTCAATTAGAAAAGAAAGCTATTAAATAAGGGGGGGGGGATTTTTGGGTCAAAAATATGGTTTATTGTAACACCCGGATTCCCAGGTATATTAATTATTCCTTTTATTTTTGGAGGTTGAGAGGGGACTCGACGAGTTGGTGCTTAGACTCGCCGAGTATGGTCGCGGATTCTTATCCGGTTTCATAGCTGGACTCAACGAGTTCATGAGTGGACTCGGCGAGTCCACACTATTTAATGAAACCCTATTTTCCTGGGTTTGGGACCTATTTAAAGACCCTTAGGGTCGTCATTTGCGGCTACCAAACCCCAGAGAGAAACCCTAAGAGATCTAGAGCGTTTGTGAGGAAGGAGAGTTCATTCTTGATCTTTTGTTGGTATATTTGCAAGAAAGAGGTGACAAAAGCAAGAGAAGGCTGAAGGAGGTGCGATTCTGGTGACTTCAGAGTTCATAGACTTCATATTGAGGTATTTATTCGGACCTTCTTCAGATTTGGTGTTGATTCTTAGAGTTAGGGTTTTCTAACCCCATTAGAGGATGGATAAGTGGAGGAATTGGTCTCTTCTCGAGTTTATGCTTTGGATCTGGACCCAAAGAGGTCCAGAGACCTTAACCCTTGGAGCTTTATGAGTTATTTTGGGAGCCATGAGCTTAGGATGTTATTTTTGGGGCTAAATCACCAAGTTAGACCATTTAGATGTTATATGAGTGTCAAGGTCTGAACTTTACGTGATTATCATGCTTGGGAAGGTCAGATCTATGGATTGATGAAAAAGATCTGACCTCAGGAGGTCTATAGAGTTTGCGCATGGCATGAACTTGTCGAGTCCAAAGATCAGACTCGGCGAGTAGGGTGAGGGTTTCCCGTAAATCACTCAGTAAGTGGACTTGCCGAGTTGGGAAATAACTCAACGAGTCAGAGAGAGAGTCAGGGGACTAGAGTTCAAGGCGGAACTCGCCGAGTTGTTCTTGAGACTCAACGTGTTGAGTCGGGATGGCCCCGCGATTCATGCCAGGTGTGACTCATCGAGTAAGGGGAGGAACTCGATGTGCCAAGCGGGACTAAAAGAGTTAGTAGACACGTGTAGACTCGCCGAGTCGCCCAAGTGCATTCGACGAGTCAGGTCAAAGTTTGACCGTTGACTTTTGTTGACTTTTAGGGTTTGGTCAACAATGTATCCTTTGAGCTGATAGAGGGGTAAAATGGTGTGTCACTTATAGAAGGTATAGTCTAGTCCCGAGAGTTTTATTTATGACAAAATTTACTTTGTGTGATTAGGCGGGGGCTAGATCATATTTCTACCGAGTCAGAGAAATACTGAGACGTCTGAGGTGAGTCTTCTCACTATACTTTACCTAGTGTGGTAACATAGTTATGTGAAAAAGTATTCTAGAGTTATATGATAGTGTATTTGCATGATATTACGTGTTGTGATTTATTGTGATATGTGATATGCATGATTCAGAGTTTACAGAGTTAGGATTTATTGTGATATGTGATATACTAGCAGTGGGTCCATAGAGTTATGGGACCATGAGGGTCCCACAGAGATATTTGACTAGAGGGTCAACAGAGTTACAGCCTTAAGTGGATGATATGTGTTTATGTGTTATTTTGGGGAACTCACTAAGCATTTATGCTTATAGTGTTATGTGTGGTGTTTCAGGTACCAGTGATGATCACAGGAAGGCGCCGACATGACTCGTACACACGTACACTGGAGTTCATAGGTTTTGATCTTGGGATTTTGTATTAAGATAATGATGATACCATGTTTTAAAATGTGGATGTGAATTAAAATATATGATTTTTAAAATGCGAAAAATTGTTTGAATTTTTACGGTGTTACAAGTTGGCATCAGAGCCTTGGTTTGAGGTATCTGGATGCATCTTCAGGCGTATCTGAACTCAAACTGAGGATTTGAGGAGAATTTTGATAATAAAGTAAAATTTTTGAAAAGAGTAAAAAGAGTTTTGAGACAAACAGAGCAGAGCCGTGTGTACGATCAGCAAGCGCCCGAACGGTGATTTCCTAAAATACCCCTTACAATAAGTGCTATCAGATATGTTATGTTATGTTATGACAAATTAAGATATGCATGCTAGAGTAAACTAGGTATTCTTATTAGGACTAGAGTGGCCTGATATATGATGCCTTAGTCTAGGGGCTTTTGCTGCTAAAAATGTTTGAGAGTGTTTAGATAGCAGCGAGGTGCTTATGAGATATCTGCTTGTGAGTAGCACATGATTAAGAGAGTAGAGTGCTTGGAAATTTGGGACTCTGGGGAGGAGGACTTGGAGTGAATGCTGAGTCGGTGTGGTCAGTAGTATTGGGCCCGTACTACCGAAGGCACCAGGCCAGTGCGCAACCCAAGTAAGAATCCTTAGGGTACCAGGAACCAAGTTGGATTGGGGGTATCGAGTGTGTGCACGCTCGAGTGAATCTTTGATATTTTGTGTTGTATTTCAGAGAGGTATCATGGTGGGAACGCGCCACAGACCAGGGACTAGTAGAGGGGGTGTGAGTGATGAGGAGCTCCGCCAGATGATTCTTGATGAGGTGGCTGCTGCCATCCGCGCTGAGATTCCAGAGATGTTCGGGTCTATCAAGACCATCCTGATAGAGACATTTGACAAGAGATACGCTGCTCTTTTTGATGTTGCTATTGCTGTGGCCACTCCAGCTGTAGCTACGGCTAGACCGTAGGGTGGTGATGCGTTGCTGTTCCGGGAGTTCAGCAACACAAAACCACCAGAGTTTGATGGGACCCAGGACCCGATTGTAGCGATGAGGTGGATTTCAAACATTGAGGGGTGTTTCTTTACTTGCTCATCTCCTGAGCATTTGAGAGTCCGGTTTGCGCTGAACCAGCTTCGCTTGGGAGCGAAGGACTGGTGGAAGTTTGTGACGGCGCACTATACGCCTGCTGAGCTTGCTGCAGTGACCTGGGAGAGGTTCATTGCGATGTTTCGAGAAAAGTACATTCCCCAGGTGGAGAGGGAGTGTTTGACCTAGGATTTTTTGACACTCAAGCAGGGTACTGAGTCTGTCACAGTGATTACGAGGATGTTCCATGAGCGGGTGATGTTCTGCCCAGAGCACGTGTTCTCCGAGCAGGCACGTCTAAGCCGATATTTGAGCATTTTGAGGAGGGATATACGGGAGTTCGTGGCGAACTCAACATACCGGACATTTGCTGAGCTTCAGGAAAATGCCCGGAAGAGGGAGATAGAGCTGGAGACTTAGGCTAGGGAGGAGGTTGAGTCTCAGGGGAGGGATCGGCGACCAGCACAGTCTCAGCCGGCAGCCAAGTGGGCCAAGCCCGCTGATTCGAGATCTGGGGTTCAGAAGGGCCGCACTTGTAGTAAGTGTGGAAAGAGCCACGATGGGGTGTGCAGAGCGGGATCTTGCTACAAATGTGGCAAGGAGGTGCATATGGCCAATGATTGCCCCAAGGGATTTGCAGTGTGTTTCCACTACAACCAGACCGGGCACCGCAAGGCAGAGTGTCCACAGTTGCAAGGGACAGCTCAGGGAGCACCTCAGGGATCTGCCCCTGTTGCTCTCAGAGCTGCTGAGAGCCGGCCAGTGAAGGCTGAGGTACCAAAGGCACGAGGGAGAGCATTTCAGCTGACTACGGAGGAGGTCCGCGCTGCGCCCGACGTTGTGGCTGATATGTATCATTTCTTGTATTTATTTTGATGTTGGGATATAGTGTTTATTTTATGTTATGCGTAGGTACTTTTCTTGTGAAATTTGTACTTGCCTTGGTGTTATTTGACTCGGGTGCGAGTCGGTCTTTTTTATCTTTGGCTTTTAGTCAGCACATCAGTATTAGTCGAGAGGTGTTGAGTCGACCTCTAAGGGTTTCCATAGCTGACAAGAAGACGGTGTATGCCGCCGAGGTAATCCGAGGATGTGTACTCGATATTTTCGGCGTGGAGTTTCCGATTGATTTGGTTCCTATTGCAATGGGGGATGTCTATGTCATCGTGGGCATGGACTGGTTGAGCAGAGTGGGAGCGGTTATCGACTGCGAGAGACAGCTGGTGACCATATGAGACCCTAGTGGGGGAGTTCTTACGGTATATGGCAAGGGTACACGTTATGGGTCAACATTTTGTTCGGTCGCAAGAGCGAGGCAGAGTCTACAACAGGGCTGTAGGGGATTTGTAGCATAGATGATGGATACGAGGGTTGTTTTAGAGAGACCGAGGTCAGTGGATGAGGTCCCGATAGTGCTTGAGTTTCCGAATGTATTTCAAAATGAGTTGCCGGGTGTGCCTCCGGAGAGGCAGGTAGAGTTCAGTATCGATTTGGTTCCGGGGGCTGCGCCTATCGCCAAGGCGCCTTATCGCCTTGCACCTCCAGAGATGCGGGAGTTATCCTCGCAGCTCCAGGAGCTGCTGGGGAAGGGGTTTATTCAGACGAGCAGTTCGCCATGGGGAGCGCCTATCCTTTTTTTCAAGAAGAAGGATGGTTCACATCGGATGTGCATTGATTACCGGGAGTTGAACAAGCTAACGCTCAAGAACCGTTACCCGTTGCCAAGGATCTACGATTTGTTCGATCAGTTGCAGGGAGCATCTTGGTTCTCCAAGATCGATTTGAGGTCTGGGTATCATCAGGTGAGAGTGCGAGATGAGGATGTCCAGAAGACAACATTCAGGACTCGTGGTGATGGCTTTCGGACTCACCAACGCACCGGCGGTGTTCATGGATCTCATGAACAGAGTGTGCAGACCGATGTTGGATCGCTCGGTGATCGTGTTCATCGACGACATATTGGTGTATTCGAGATCCAGAGAGCAGCATGAGGAGCATTTGAAGGAGATCCTCGGGGTCCTGAGATCAGAGAGGCTTTATGCCAAATTCTCCAAGTGTGATTTTTTGGTTGCGAGAGGTCCAGTTCCTAGAGCACCTCATGAACCAAAAAGGGATATTGGTCGACCCGGCCAAGATTGAGGCAGTGATGAGTTGGGAGGTGCCGAGGTCACCTACTGAGATCAGGAGTTTTCTAGGGTTGGCTGGTTATTATCGGAGATTTACCAGGGATTTCTCCAAGATCGTCGTGCCACTCAGAAAGTTGGAAGGGTGTCGCTTTTTCATGGGGTCCAGAGCAGCAGGCCTCCTTTGAGACACTTCCCCAGATATTATGCGAAGCTCCGGTGTTATCCCTTCCGGAGGGGATGGAGGATTTCGTGGTGTATTGTGACGTGTCAATATATGGGCTGGGAGCGGTGCTTATGCAGAGGGGTCATGTGATAGCATACGCATCGAGGTAGTTGAAGCCTCATGAGGCGAGGTATCCCACCCACGATCTGGAGTTGGGGGCGGTGGTGTTCACCCTCAAGATCTGGCGTCACTATATGTATGGGGTTCGGTGTACCATATACATGGACCACAAGAGCCTGAAGTATCTAATGGATCAGCCCAACCTGAATATGCGCCAGAGGAGATGGTTGGATGTGGTGAAGGATTACAATTGTGAGATCCTGTACCACCCAGGCTAGGCTAATGTTGTAGCCGATGCACTGAGCCGTAGGGTAGAGGGCGCCCCGATGCTAGAAGTTTGCTTGAGATTGACAGTGATGACTCCGGTGTTGGATGCTATTCATGGGGCCCAGGTTGAGGCCGTAAGGCCAGAAAGCCAGAAGAGAGAGCGAGTTGTCGGGCTGGTATCGAAATTCGTTACCGATAGCCGGGGGCTTATGATATTTCAGAGTCGGATATGGGTACCGTTTGTGGTCAGGACGCGTACCACTTTGATGGAAGAGGCTCATCGATCGAAATTCTCGATCTATCCCGGGGCCACTAAGATGTATTTGGACCTGAAGAGGGAGTATTGGTGGCCCAGTATGAAGAGGGATGTCGCATGGTTTGTAGAGAGATGCTTGACGTGTCGCCGGGTTAAGGCCAAGCACCAGCGTCCACATGGTAAGTTGCAGCCGTTAGAGATTCCCGAGTGGAAATATGAATAGATTACCATGGATTTCATCTCCAAATTGCCAAGGACTGCGAGAGGTGCCGATGCAATTTGGGTTATTGTGGACAGGTTGACGAAGAGCGCTCATTTCCTTGCTATCAGTGAGTGCTCTTCTACGGAGAGGTTGGCAGAGATGTACGTGAGAGAGGTGGTATCGTGGCACAGAGTGCCGATCTCGATTGTCTCAGATCGAGATGTACGTTTCACTTCCAGATTCTGGAAGAAGTTTCATGAGGAATTGGGTATGAAGTCCATGCTATTTAATGCTGGGGGGCAAGTTGGGACCCCGATATATCAGTCCTTTCAGGGTGATCGCGAGGGTAGGCAGGGTAGCCTACCGTTTGGAGTTACCTGCAGAGTTGGGTCAGATCCATGACACTTTCCACGTGTCGCAGCTGAGAAAGTGTATAGCCGATGAGTCGGCAGTGGTGCCACTAGAAGATATTCAGGTGGATGCGAGCCTGAACTATATTGAGAGACCGGTGTCGATTAGGGATCGGAAGATCAACGTTTTAAGGAACAAAGATGTGCCTCTGGTGCAGGTCCAGTGGCAGCATTGGAACGGGTCGGAGTTGACATGGCAGCCGGAGCGTGAGATGCGGGAGCAGCATCTAGAGTTGTTTGCAGAGTGAGACTTCCAGGGCGAAGTGTAATTCTAGTGGGTGAGAATTGTAACACCCGGATTCCCAAGTATATTAATTATTCCTTTTATTTTTGGAGGTTGAGAGGGGACTCGGCGAGTTGGTGCTTTGACTCGCCGAGTATGGTCGCAGATTCTTATCCGGGTTCACAGCTGGACTCCGCGAGTTCATGAGTGGACTCGGAGAGTCCATGCTATTTAATGAAACCCTAATTTCCTGGGTTTGGGACCTATTTAAAGGCCCTTAGGGCCATCATTTGCGGCTACCAAACCCCAGAGAGAAACCCTAAGAGATCTAAAGCGTTTGTGAGGAAGGATAGGCCATTCTTGATCTTTTGTTGGTGTATTTGCAAGAAAAAGGTGACCAAGGCAAGAGGAGGCTGAAGGAGGTGCGATTTTGGTGACTTCAGAGTTCATAGACTTCATATTGAGGTATTTATTCGGACCTTCTTTAGATTTGGTGTTGATTCTTAGATTTAGGGTTTTCTAAACCCTTTAGAGCATAGATAAGTGGAGCAATTGGTCTCTTCTCGAGTTTATGATTTGGATCTGGACCCAAAGAGGTCCAGAGACCTTAACCCTTGGAGCTTTATGAGTTATTTTGGGAGCCATGAGCTTAGGATGTTATTTTTGGGGCTAAATCACCAAGTTAGACTATTTAGATGTTGTATGAGTGTCAAGCTCTGAACTTTACGTGATTATCATGCTTGGGAAGGTCAGATCTATGAATTGATGAAACAGATCTGACCTCAGGAGGTCTATAGAGTTTGTGCATGGCATGAACTCGCCGAGTCTAAAGATTAGACTCGACGAGTAGGGTGAGGGTTTCCCATAAATCACTCAGTGAGTGGACTTGCTGAGTTGGGAAATAACTCAGTGAGTCAGAGAGAGAGAGAGAGAGAGAGAGAGAAAGAGAGTCAAGGGACTGGAGTTCAAGGCGGAACTCGCCGAGTTGTTCTTGAGACTCGGCGAGTTGAATCGGGGTGGCCCCGCGATTCATGCCAGGTGTGACTCGTCGAGTAAGGGGAGGAACTCGACATGCCATGCGGGACTAAAAGAGTTAGTAGACACGTGTAGACTCACCGAGTCGCCTAAGTGCACTCCACGAGTCAGGTCAAAGTTTGACCGTTGAATTTTAGGGTTTGGTCAACAATGTGTCCTTTGAGCTGATAGAGGGGTAAAATGGTCTCTCACCTATAGAGGGTTGAGTTTAATCCCGAGAGTTGTATTTATGTAAATATTTACTTTGTGTGATTAGGCGGAGGCTAGATCATATTTCTACCGAGTCAGAGATATACCGAGACATCTGAGGTGAGTCTTCTCACTATACTTTACCTTGTGTGGTAACATAGTTATGTGAAAAAGTATTCTAGAGTTATATGCCAGTGTATTTGCATGATATTATGTGTTGTGATTTATTGTGATATGTGATATGCGTGATTCAGAGTTTACAGAGTTAGGACCAGTGGGTCCACAGAGTTATGTGACCATGAGGGTCCCACAGAGATATTCGACCAGAGGGTCAACAGAGTTACAACCTTGAGTGGCTGATATGTCTTTATGTTGTATTTTGGGGAACTCACTAAGCATTTATGCTTACAGTGTTATGTGTGGTGTTTCAGGTACCAGTGATGATTGCGGGAAGGCGCCGACATGACTCGTACACACGCACACTGGAGTTCATATTTTTTGATCTTGGGGTTTTTTATTAATATAAT